>NC_056730.1:801407632-801486561 GCF_019279795.1 Protopterus annectens
ATATGATATATATGTATATTTTATATATATATATATATATATATATATATAGACACACACACACACACACACACACACACACACACACACACACACACACACACACACACACACACACACACACAATATGGGCATTCCTCTCACTTCCAGTAGGACCCTAGGATACTATTCAAAAGGACAAGTTAAAAAAATATACGGATGTTACAAAAATATAATCATCTAGTAAGAGACCCATATAAAATTGTAGACTGTAATGAATGACAACTCAAAAATCTACCCCACAAAGTCATTAATTTTGGCTTAAAAAAAAGACATTGAAACATGTAGGTCCTCTTTCTCTAATTTATTGTTGCTTCCAGTGTGTTGGCTATGTAGTCTGGTTTCCTCTTTGTTAAATCTTTTCAAAATTATGTTTGGTGAGGGCATTTAGAAATCTCGCATTCTTACCCATAGGCTTATCTTTAGGATAAGAATCTATTGCCTTTCTTCCCATCCCCAACTTTTACAGGCTGTCCACACCCCTACCAGTACCAAAAAATGCAGCAGCAACAAAAATGGCTTCTGAATTCTGAGCCCTAGACTATGAAAAGCCGTTCTACCTTCCTTTAGACATAATGATAAATTCCCAGACTTCTAGGTCAAACTTTAATAGCACCTACTTCAAACCTTAAAATGTCAGTGACCTATTAAGACAGGAACTGCATAAATAGCCTCTTTATTTTACAGCCACTATCTACTTTACAATCACTGATTTCTTTGCAACACCAATATAATATTCATCTAAGGAAAATGAAGACAGAGAAAGAGCCAAGCTCAGATGCGGTTACAACAGATATTTCAAGATTTTGGGTGAGTGAAGGGAGAAATAGATCTTGAGGGTACTCACAGCATTATGGAGAGAAAGGCATATCCCAGATAATTGGAAAATAAGCATACTAGTGGCAATGTATTAGAAAACGGGGCAGTCACAACTGTGGGTAGTACAGAGGCTTCAGAAACACTGCATGAAAGTTCCTGCAAGGGTGATTGAGTAACAAATATGCAGAGTAGTAGAAAGTAATGTGAGTGATAAGCAATTCAGATTCAGATAAGTATGCAGCACAACTGAACCAATGTTTGCAGTGGGACAGATAGCTAAGAAGAAGCTAGGGAAGAAAAAGAGTCTAACTGGGCATTCCTAGACTTGGAGAAAACATATAACAAGTTCCAAAGAAAGCAGATTTGGGCAGTTTTGTGGTGGTTCATAGTGCCAGAGACACTGATGGAAATGATGCAGGCTAAGTGCAAGAACGAATGACTCAAGTACGAACAGTGTTTGGTCTCACATAAGGGTTCCTAGTGGGAGTGGATCTGCATCAGGGTTCAGCTCTGAGCCCACTACTGTTCATGTTGGTGATGGACTACATTAGCAACCAGGTCAGAGGGGACAGATAAACAAAGTTGCTATATGCAGATGATGTGGCATTACAGGCATGTTCTGAGCAAGAATTTCAGCAAAGGATTAGGAAATAGAGTGCAAAACTGAAGGCACATGGGATGAAATTGAGTACAAATAAGAGTTATAATGGTGGCAAATGAGGGAAATCAGAAGAGGCTGAGAAATGAAATAGAAAGGAAATAGTGGAACAAGTTAACAGCTTCAAGTATCTGGGAGGAGTGGTGGAGGATAAGCAAAGTCTGAATGATGAGGTCACAGCTAGAATTAGAGGGGCTACAGCCAACTGGCACAGCACGTCAGGGGTAATGTATGACAGAAGATAAGAAAGGTGTACAAAACAATAGTGCATCTAGTAGTAATGCATGGTATGGAAATTCGGTTAGTTAAGGCATAGCAGTTGAGAAAGTTAGAGGTGATGGAAATGAAGTGCTTGAGCTGTGTAGCAGGATGGACATTGTCAGACAGATGAAGAAATAAGGACATCAGAGCAGAAGTCCAGGTAGCTTCAACTGAAGAGAAGGTCAAAGAGAACAGATTATGGTGGTTCAGGCACACATGCAGGCAAGCAGAAGAAAATTTATGACAGACAGAAATAAGGTAAGAGGAAATGAGGGCATCCAGCAAAGAGATGGATGGATTGTGTGAGAGAAGACGTGACAATCAGGCATGACTGTTTAAGAAGGTAGGTGTTAAATCAAGAGAGATGGCAACAGCTGACTGAACACCCTGGCCCCAAGTAAGAAATGGGAAGAAGGGGGTTGTTGACGATGATAAAATTAAAATGAATAAATTCTCCTTTAGTGAGTTTTTTTAGATCCAGCATCTGTGACATGCCTCTGTAATGTCTTAAGTTAAAATATTTGGGGAATTACTTAATCAAGTAAAGGGAAATTTTAATTTTGTGGAGCATAGTTGCTGAAGCGCTTTTTTTGTCAGGACCAGCTCTGTTTTGACATTCAGCCCTGGCAGTTTAATCAAAAAAGAAATTAAGACATTCAGCAATATAAGTGATGTCAGTGAACAGGTCTTGCATAAAGATCAAGTATTCATATGTGAACATTAGAATTTTAAGTCATCTGTTGGAGAAACTATTCCGTCAAAATGGAAGTGATTTATAAGTCAATTGCAAGGTGCTTCTATAGCTAAAATGATGAGAATTGGGGGAAAACAACATCTTTGTCTTGTGTTCCTAAGTTGAGAGGAAGCGGGAAAATAGTGATAATGAGTAAGCCTGAGAATGGGAAATTGTAAAGAGCTTCTGTGGAAGACTTAGTTTTCAAGGCATCACAGAGATAGTGTCACTCAGTAGACTCAAATGCCTTTTCAAAATCAGTAAGAATGGGTGTGAATGGATCAGAATGATTTCAGCAGTGTGGATCACAGTGGCCAAAGTACTCATGTTGTTAACACTCCTCCTTTTTTCAGTGCCACCTGTTTTACACAAATGAGTTTACTGAATAATGGTTGCTGTCTGCTGGCCCTTATTTTCTTGTATATTTTGATCTGTTAATTAGCTAAAGGTATGAGTCTGTAATCAGTGACTTTGTATGGTATTTGAAAACAGAGTGCACAGTTGCATAAATGTATTCTGTGCAATGTGTTTAGTATGCCAGCTGCTAGTACCATGACCTATAGATATGAAGTGTGATACTAGCAGCCTGCATACCAAGGAAAGATTATGTCTACATGTCGCATGAGTGAGCATACTGTGCAGTGTTGTACTATGTGCAATGATGTCACCATCTAAATCACTGTATAAAATTTTAGTGCTGCACAGAAAAGGACATCTATGTAGATCCTATATCTTATTAAAGCTGTTCCCTTCCATGCTATACTCTGCTGTCATGCCACACACTGATTCATAGAAATGTTTCATTCATTAGTATGCCAGTGACGTTAGGATCAGTATCATATCATGATAATAAGAACATTTGGTGCTTTGACAGCTCCCACTGGCTTGAGCCTAGGGGCATTATTGTATGTGGGGTGAGACATGTATTGATATAGTAACAGATTGCCTGAAGCACACAGAACTGCAGGAAAGCTAAGGGTATTCCTATTAAAAAAAGTGTTTCGTCATTTTTTGTTTTATTTTGCAATGATATTGATGATGCTCATCCCTGTTATCTGAAAAATATATAAGCATGGACGAGGAAATCAGTGTGGTTGCAAGCAATACACCCTCTGAACGTATTCAGTTCTTAGAGCATGTTTCCCTGCTGGAATCAGACCATATGCATTTGGTGCACTGTTTCTGGATTGGATATTATGCTGGGAGGAATACACTGGCATTTGTACTCATTGCATGGAGTAGTATGGTTACACAGTCCATTGTGTATCAAACTTTATAAATCATATAGGGCTGATATGCACTTGTACTGCATACCAACCCTACTCAGTGAGGCACAATATTCCTGATTTCCAGCCATGGTCTGTAGAGTTATTTGATTTTGTGAAAATAATCAAAAGAGATTGTTATAGCAACTGAACACGTCACCAGTAAGACTATTAGCAATGGCTGCAGATCAATAATTTGACAGAGGATACAGCCAGCCTTCTTTGTATCTTGTAATAGTGAAGGAAGAAAATCTGTGCAGTTACTAAGGTATGGTTTAAAGCAGCAGAGAGTACCCTGGCAGTGCAGGGCTACAATGCATGTAGGCCAGCTACTGCCCAGGAAGGAACTAAAGGTGGAAGTGTCTCAATCTATATCAACAGCAAACTCACCTCAAGACTAGTCAAACAGAATGACATGCTTGAGCTTCTGCGTGTCCAGATTTCCGTAGTAAAAGTCCCATATCATATCCTTACAAGCTATAGGTCACCCTCTGTTACCCAAGAAACCCATAGCTTGTACTTGGACTTAGTGGAGGCTCTCACCATTCAACCCAATACCATAGTCATGGGCAACTTCCACTACGTCACTATAAACTGTAATGCTTACATGACACCAGGCTTATAGGCCCAGAGATTCCTGGACATTGTAAACACAAACACCTTGAAACTGATAGTCCATATACCCACTAGGGGTGCAGGCATACTTGATCTGATACTCATAAACATGGGTGAACTCTGTACCAGCCCTAGTATAGTGCTCTGTCTGGTAAGATCAGACCACAAAACTGTCTTCTTTGTATTAAAAATCAGTTCTGTTACCCCAACTAATCATGTAATATTTAGGAATGATTCAAAGGCAAACTTCCTACTACTAAATGATAATCTGTCAAATATTCAATCCCCTGAAACTCTGAGAACATAGCTACCTGTGTGGAATTGTTCATAGAAACCATGTACAATCATGTCAATAAATGCATAGCGATAGCTGTGCCTACCAAGAATAAGCCCAGAACTAACACACACACAAAAAAACAACACCATGGTAGATTCAAAACATATGCAGGCTAATCAAAAAAAATACAGCCAAGATTATGAGGTGTTATGCCCAGCATAATAAAATCAGTCATCAATCTAAACAAACAACTAAAAGGGCAAATTAAGTTGACTAAAGTGAAATTTCAGGTAAAGATAGCCATTCAGGTAAAGGACAGCCACAAGGCTTTCTTTCACTGTGTCTGAAATCTCAAAGGCAGCACACAGAACTGATTGTAAATGGAGCTACCTAAACACAACTGGAAGATACAGTCAATCTGCTGACCAACAAATTCACAGCTAGTTTTGCACCCCCCCCCCCCCCGCTGCCTCCAGGAAATACGATCAAACAATATCCCCCAACTAAGGCCAAAACACTGCATCAATGGACACCAGTAATATCCCAAGTTGCCTCCTAAGCAGCTTGAAACATGACCTATTAGGACCACTGGAATCACTGTTTAATCATAGCCTCCATAAATCCTTTGTGCCACATGAATGGAGAATTGTAACAGTCATCTCATTGCACAAGGATTGGCCATCAATGGACGCTGGGAATTACAGACCCATAAGTCTGACTAGTCTCATAGATTCAAAGATTCATAGATTGTTACTAGGCTAATGACCCCAGGGGGCTTTCTAAGCCTAGCCAAGTTTTCTTGAAAAATATTGATGCCCTGTATCAGAATAGGACACATGAGAGCAAGGCATTTATAAGCTATCTCTGTCCATAAGGGGCGTGGGTGCCAAGCCTAGTGTAAATTTCCTTTTCCCCATCCACTGGTCAAGGTTGCACTTCAACTAGGTAATAGATGAACTCAGCTTCACATGGATGGGAAGCCTGTTCCATAGGAGGGGCAGTCTCTGGGACACATATCTGTCTCTCCAGCATGTTCTGTTTAAGTCACAGGCAAAATTCAGGTCCTTAGACTTTGTATTTCTGGCATTCTTTGACTCACTAATATGTAGGAGATTCATAAGTGTGGTGGGGCTTGTGGATGCCTTGTAAGCCAGTGATAGAGCACCCCTTAGCAATCTATAGGAGACTGAGTAGAGGGGAAAAGGGTTTAAGGTGATCTTCATAAATCAGGCTTGTTACACCTTGTGTTCTTTTTGTAAGGAACCTCTGAGTTTGCATAGTTGCTACATATGCCTGGTCAGGTACATACCAAAGGGGCCATTGTACTTTATGATTGGTCTGATAAGGGTGGAGTATAGTGGGATAATGACATCTTTGGACCTAAGTGTCATGTCATTACTCACAAGCTGCACAACATAAAAGGATTTCCTCTCCACTGTTGCCACGTCGTGGTAAAAGGTAAGGCTACTGTCTGCATGCGTACCCAGATCCCTGCTCAGTGAGTTGAGTCTTAGGGGCATGTTATTAACACAGTAATTAGTTAGGATGGTTGACTTCCAACGAGGTACAATTATGCATTTCTTAGCACTGAGTTTAAGACCGTGACTTTGGCACCATTTGTTAGTCAGAGATAGACCTTCTTGAAGAATGCTAGCATCTGCTGGGGAGTCAATGTTAACCCCCAGCTTGCAATCATCTGCAAACTTAGTCAACCATAAACCGTCAACATTTGCTTCCATTTCAGAGAAATAGATGCCAAAAAGGAACAGTCCCAGTACAGAGCCCTGGGGAACTCCAGTGGTGACTGGCCTCTTGGTGGAGGTGGCCTCACCTATTTTGACCTCTTGTGTCCTATCAGTGAGCCAGGTGGCTATCCAGCAGGTGATAAAAGGGCTTCTACCTACATTAGTGAGCTTGTCTATAATGCCTGTGTGAGGTATTGTATCAAAAGCCTTGGCCAGGTCAAGGTATGCTGTGTGCACAGTTTTACCTTCATCCAATGCTTTGGTGACCCTCTCAAAAAAGTCCATCAGATTTAATAGGCATGACCTTCCTTTAACAAAGCCAAACTGTGATGGGTCCAGCATTTGCAGGTTACATATACCCTCCTCTTATCATGTCCATGATGACTCTTTCCATGGCCTTACATATGAGGTGGGTAAGATTTGTGCTGAAGAATGACTGTAGCCATCTTCCATTCCTTGAGCACAAAACCTGACTGAAGGCTCCAGCTGAAAAGTGATTCAAGTGGACCAGAGAGGTTATATTTCATGCTATTTATTAAAATCCTGGGATGTTATTAGGGTCCATTTATGCAGTGTTTTAGGCCTTGGAATGTTCATTGATGACCTGTTCCCTACTAATGGTTGGGAGGATTATGGTATGCGGTATTTCCTTTGTACTATCAAGAGGGGAGTGAGGAAGAAATTTAAGCTGAACCTGTTAGCCAGAATGTTGGCAATGCCCTTATGTTCAGTGTGGTTGATATAATTTACAATACGTTCTGCACATTGTTGTGCATTTCCCCATGAGGTTACGGACAGGAGAAAGCATTGTGGTTGTCTTTTGCCTGAGAACTTACTTCTTCTTCATATTTAACCTTTGAAGTATTAATGAACCCTCTTAGCTGTCGGTTTAGATTGGTCAGGGTTTTTTTAGTATGTATGGCTTTGCTTCTGTTACACTTGGCCAAGATTTTTTTCTTTTGTTGTATAACCAATTGATATTGTGATTCTATCAGGGTGGCTTGTGATTTGAGTTTGCAAAGCCATGAAAAGAATTATCATGGAAATGATTAACAAGGACATAGAAAACTTTCAAACACTGGATCCAACCCATATTGATTTTTTCAAGAGCAGATCAAGCCTATTCAATCTGGTGGAATGCTTAGAGAAGATCACCAAGCACTGGATGAGTATACAATGGTACATACAGATTATCTTGACCTTGCTAAAGCATTTGATACAATACTGTACTTGAGCATTGTAAACAAACCCATGGATATAGGCATAAACCCTTGTGTTACACAATGGATAGCCATCTGGCTCTCAGAGAGCACCTAGGAAGTTAGGATAGGGGAACCCACCTTCATGAAGGGGTTGGTCTGTACTGGAGTCTCTCAGGGTTTGTGCTGGGTCTGCTACTTTCTGTCATCTACTTTTCAAAAGTCAAGACCAATATCAAGGGCCTCCGGATGACCAAGTTTAAAGATGATTGCAAACTAGGAGTAGTCATAGAATTCCCCCAAGACACTAACATCCTACAGGCAGAACTAACTCAGGCAAATGGCTTGCGCCAAAGTCAAAGCTTAAAACCCAATAACAAGAAATGCATAATAGTACCCTTTGAGGCATCAGCCACCCTAGGAAATTACCTCATTGATAAGACACTCCAAGAGCAAAATCAGTAGTCAGGAATTTGGGTAAGTATGTAGATAGTAACATGGCTTTAAACCAACATGTGTCTAACGCAGTAATGAAATCATTCTATGTTGCCAACTTATAAGCAAGGGCATGGCATCCAGGTCGAAGGAAGTCATCATTCCACTGTATAAGACTCTCATCATGCTAATCACTGAGTACAGCACCCCCTTCGGTATGTACCGAAACAGGCACATGCAACAACTGGAACATGCACAGAGGTTCCTCACAAAAATAAATAGGTTATAAACAGCATGTCCTGTGCATATCACCCCAAAGCCTTGTCTCTGTACTCTGTTTCATACAAACTGTTGAGAGGTGATCTATCTCTAGCAAACAGGTCATCCTTGGATCCCACTCTGATGGACCTTTTACATACCTGCAAAACTATTAGCATCACAATTACTAGATTAAGGGATTCAAACTTTGCTTGCAACATAGACAAGACATGTCGGAGGGACAGGCATGTGTTCCTTTTATCTGGAACAGGCTTCCCATCCAGGTGAAGCAGAGCTGTTCCCTAATCCTATTCAAGAAAAACCTAGACCAGTGGATAGGAAATCAGAAATGCACCCTGGGTGTAGCACCTATGTCTCTAATGGATAGAGGCAGCCTTTAAATCTTGTCCAAGCTTACATATGCCCCTTAAAATAACTTCTAAGATATATAAATTTGTGGGATAAATTTGGGATGCTTGGCTAGGCTTATAAGGCCCCAGTGGTCATTAACCTAGTATACTCCTCTGAACTTATGAGAAATAAAGATTTAATTGAGTCTGCTATGTGAATTGGATGAAAGTGACTCAAATGTGAAGTCTGAGTTATCAAGGTGGGTCTGGTATCACACATCAAGTAATTCCTCTTCCTTGAATTTCTTAATCACATTTTCAGATTTAGTATGCCTCTAAGAGGCTGTATGGAATCTTTTAATAGTAGAATCTAACATTGTATCAAAATCTTCTATAATTAATTAGAACTCTTACCTTACACTGAGAAAAACCTTACTAAATGCAGTACAGAAAAAAAGTTAACCTGATGAAGCGCACGACTACTGTGCGTGAAAGCGCTTGTTTTTCATCTAATTAAACAGATTGTTTGATTTTAAATATCGTGGTGGTTCCAGTGTTTCCAACTTGTACTGTCTTCAGTAGGATTAAGTGTTACATGGTACAAACACCTCTTTAGATATTTCTCATTCATATAACACTCACAGTCCCTCTGAGCCTATGTGCACGTCCTTCATAGTCTATCACAGTCTCTCATTTATTAAACAGGATATACAACAAAACGAAAAAAAATATATAATATATATATATATATATATATATATATATATATATATACACACACACACACACACATTATATATATATATATATATATATATATATATATATATATATATATATATATATATATATCCTTCTTAGTGGCCAGTTTAGTTTGATGAGAGTTTTTTTATCTTTAAGGGAATTACCCTTCCTCATTTTAACTATACATATATATATATATATATATATATCTATATATATATATATTTTTTTTTTTTTCTTTTTTCTTTTTTTTGCATAGATTCATAGGTTCATACTAGGCTATCTGCCCTAGGGCATTTATAAGCCTAGCCAGAGTGTGTTTGGTTTTCGCCACCCATTTTAAATTAATTTTGCTATGCCCTTTTTCGAGGTTAGTATACTGTGCCTCTGTCTAACAGTGACACAGAAGTGATACCCGGGGTAAACCTACGATCTCCCATCCACTCATCAAAATTCCTCTTGAAGAGAGTCAATGAGGGACTCTGCCTAACCTGGACTGGGATTTTATTCCAGAGTGAAGGAAGCCTCTGGGTTATGAGTATGTCCCTCCAGCATGTCCTATTTATTTCAGTGCTGAGGTTCAAGTCTCTCGAGCGCGTAGCTCGATGGGATATGGATTTTCTGAGGTGCAGCATGTCCATTAATTCCGGGTTGGACATGGCTTTATACGTCAGGCACAGATCGCCTCTGACATTGTAGGACATTGTACTTACTCCCTGTATTCTTTGAGGACTTTTGAATATGGGAAGAGGAACACTGAATGTTTAGTGGCAGTTTTAGTCTCTTGAATAAAACTAACAGCAACTTCTTTTTTTTTTTTTAACAAATGACAAAAGAAGGTGATGCCTAATAGAGGAGTACAGCCCTCTGCAGTTCACTAAGAAGCACTTCATAACAGCTGTCACATCAATAACAATGGATTATATTATGATAACAGCAAAACAACAGGATTTAATTATAACTTGGAATATGTACAGGTAGATACCCCTGTAAATGTTTTTACTGGGAAGCAGTAACAGTTGATCAGGATTGTTAACTATGTACTTTTAAGCGTAGAAAAATCCTGACAGGGAGGAGTCCTTGGCAAGGCAACACTTAGCTGAATAACAAGGGGAAAAAGTCATGTTGGCATCTTCTTTGACTTCTCAGCTTTGGCTTGTGATATCTTGATGTTATCCTTGTGAACCTGGTTGAAGATTTTATATTGGAAATGTCTAGGTTTGGGGATGGTGGAGCCTTCTGCTGGATCATAGCAGAAGTACAATTCTAAGGTATCCATTGTGAGAGAGTTATCTCTTTTTTGAGTTTGAAAACAAGCTTATTTTGGAATGTTGAACAGCTGGAATGTCAGTGAATTACTCAATCTGGTAATACATCTACAGTAGAAGCACTTAGTGGATTGCCCAGATGTCCTTTCCTCTTTTCTGTTGCGAACTTGCTAGGTAGTTGCACAGTTAGGCTGAATGTTCTGCCATTCAATGATAGTCTGCAAACCACAATTAAAATAGTTGTAATGGTGCTGATTAGTGATAGAGACAAGCTAATCAAGCAAGATATTTTATTCTAGACAATTTAATATGGAGGCAAGCAGCCTGTTAGAAAGGATCTTGACCAAATAAAGCAAATTAAAATTGTACCACCATTGGAGCAATACAGCTATGCTATCAACATGATCAGCACCAGTCCCCCCACTTATTATTTGCTTCTTTAATCAGTCTATAAGATATCATTTTTTTTCTGAGTAATAGCCATATTGTTCCTGAGGCATAGTTCAATATCCAGGCTGAAAGTATGGCTTCAGAATATTAACAAACAGTCATTATGGAGTCTAAAAGTAACCAATGTGAAAGTATTTGTATTGTTTATTGCTTAATCCAAACTACTTTTTTTGCACATTACCTAACCTACTGTAGTCTGCTAATATGTTATATGGGGTTCTGTTTTATAATCACTTTTATTCTACTCCAGCTAAATATTAAATTAGATAAGCATTTCTGCAGTTTTGCTGTAATATCAGACAACCTGAGAAGTAAGCTATAATCATTATTCTTTGACTTATGTGATATGTGAGTGATCAGTCATTATAGATTTTAAGCAAATTTTAAGTATAGATCCTATTACTGTAAAGTTAATTTGCATGAGAACATATTGTATTAATAGCAGTTTGGTTAAATGATGAAGAATTTCCTTTTTTCCACTGTTGCGCAACCTCAAAGTAGGAAGTTCTGGGGGTGTTGGGTGTCCCTGCATGGGAGTTCAGGGGTCTTGTCCCCTGAAAAATAACATTTATTCTGATGTTCAATGTAAGTATGTCAGTGAAACATATTCATATTATTGGTGTTTGAGGAAAATAGTGTTGCTCTATCAGCATGAATATATGCAGTGTAGAAATGTGCTAAAAGGCTGAAAGTGATATTTTTCACATATTGCTGTCACACTATGGATACTTTTACTGTTAATCCCAGATGCTTGTAAAAGGCAGTGGGAAATGCCTAATATACCAGTTCAAATGGAAAGAAAACATATTTGTAGTACAAATATGTAGGTACTCAAATTATATAATTATGATGACGATGCATGAAATCTGACACTACTGAAAACTTACAGCATTTAACATCAAAGTTCTTTTCCTGACATTTACAATCTCAATACATTTCTGAATTATTTACAGTGTGGTTCTTAATGAATTTCCAGATAAAAATCATTTACTGAAATGTTTTTGTGAAAATAGAAATATAGAGATAGTTGTAATAAACTTACCTTTGCAGCTACAAATATAGTTCCTTGTTAATTTTGTATGTCTGCTGTCTAGTTGCTGAGTACCACATAATTATATTGCATAAAACATTGTGATTAAATAATAGACAACCAAATCAGTTTTAATTCTAGTGAAATAAATATAGACTAGGAAAAATAAAGCAAAAGTACCCAAATACAAACACAAACACGAGCACATAAGGGCAAAAACATAATAAAAATATACACCATTTACCACAGACAGATGTTTAGGCAAAGCCATAAAAATGGTATGCATTGCATTCATAATGTATGCAGAGTCACACATTTTTTACTTCATCCTCAATTTCTACGAGGATTTTTTTTTAACTAAAAGCTGTAGATGTATCCTTGCTAATGTTAATTTTAATTTTATTAAAGTGGACTTTTCTGTGTACAAATGATCTTTAAATGTAGAAGAGAGTGTTTTTATTGCAAAATGAGAATAGATTGTTTGGCCTGACAGACCCCATCTAAACTTGTGCATTGGGAATTTTGATAGCTGACAGCAAAACCATTAAAGGCTCACCCTTTCCTTGAGATGGTGTAATCTAGAGTTGATAATATTAACAAGGAGTTGCAGTGGTATAATGCTCTACATGGAGGGGGTGGTGAGAGGCTTTGCCTGACAGGAACAATGACTTTCGTAATTTTGCTGTCAATTGTGTATGTCAGCCACTATTTACTTTTGACTTGGTTCTGTTCATTTGATAACTGAGATCCCTGGATCAGGCAATTAGCAAATTATCCAATTAAATATCTCCAGCTACAATCTGTATTGAGATCCACAGGTCGTAGAGTAAAAAAAAAATAGAATATGGATACTTTTTATATAAAAATTTAATAATATTGCACATATGTCTGTGTGTGTATAAATACACATGCACGCACGCACACACACACACACACAAAAACATCTTTGGCTTTTTTAATATGAGGTTACATTTATACTAAAAGTCTACAACCTTATAAGATCACTACAATGTGTATCTTCAAATTGAATTGAAAAAGGACTTTCCACCTTGTTGTTCTTAATAACTCTCAGATGCTCTTGTAGCCTAACCTTAAATGCATATTGGTCTATTCATTGTAAAATACATGGAAAGCATGCCACAGCATAAAAAAACACAATATGTTTTACAAGTAAAATATTGACAAGTAACACATTTTTCCATTAATATTGTCAAAACAATTAGCTATATTTTTATGTGCAATATAGTGATCACAGAAGTGTGTACCCTGATGGTATTCTAAAGAAGCTACGTGAGTATTCAATGGCCTTGCAGAAGGCATATCTACCAGTTGATCATAGTATTACAGCCCTCTTATAAGTAACAGGGGGAGAGTACTAATACTATTAAAACAATCACCTTGAACATATGTACAGCTCCCAAACATACAACAGAGTCTAGAAGATTTAGCATTTTTGCTTGGAAGTGTTTGCAAAGTATTTTGATACTCCAAGCAGATTCCAAGTATTTTTTCTTCAGGTAGATGTCTAATGTTGGAGGTGTAATGGTGAAGAAAAAGGTAAGCAGGACCATATATTTTGGGAGTGTAATGAGTTGGTAGACTATACATTTCATATGGAGTACTGTGTCAGAAATACTAGGCAAACAAATGGATTTAAGTAAGGAAATATTTTTTTGAGCTGGGATGCAGGAACCGAATTGTCTAGACATAGTAAGCATTTTTAATTTTAATTCTGTTGGCTGCCAAAAAAGCAATTACTAGGAAATGGAAATCCGTGTCTAAACCAATCATATATGAAGTAGCGAATATTGTAACTGAGATAAAATGACTAAATAAAAGAAGGGATCTTTAGAAAAGGGTAGGAACAAATTACATAGGAAAAAAATGGAAGTTGTGGGAAAAATGCATGCAGAAAAATGTTTTATTTATTTATTTAACAATTGTTTCCCTGACAAAGTCTGACTTGGAATTAAGCCAATTTTCAGCAGAGGCCTGGGGAGAAACACTCCAGACGCATGTCTTTGTAACATGGGAGGAAACCGGAGCACCTGGAGGAAACCCACATGAATACAGGGAGGACATACAGACTCCACACAGAAGGCACCCCAGCTGAGAATCAAACCGGAGAACCTCTTGCTGTGATGTATATTGTTTGCAACTGTGAACAAGTTACTATGTTTTTTTTATATATATAAATGTAAAATTCCCTGTGCCATAAGTGATAGTTCAATAAAGATGTTAAAAAATACTCATCTTGAAGTAAAAAGGCCAACATTCTTGGATAATCTTAACAAGTTTCAATAAATATCTTTCCTTTTATCTGTACCAATGGTTTTCAGCCAATACATTAAGATTGAGTAGGTGATACTGTTCCTATTCCATGGTGACACAATTAAGTCAAATATCTCCATAATATAAATAAGTGAGGTTAGGCACAGCAATGTTAAATGTCATTAGATCAGGAGCAGAGCAGTCAGTGCTTGTGGGTTTGAACCACTGGACCCTTCATTATGTCTAAAGTTATGCCTCATGCCACAAAAGGTTCAAAATCTAAATGCAGTAAGTAGTATTTTCCACCAAACAATAGATGTTATAAAATCTTAAAGCTACAAGCATTATACGATTGCAGAGTGTGCAATGTCTTTATTTGGAACAGATTACTATAGTATGTCTTTGTGAAATACTGAAACAAATAGACTGCTTCTTCCATAGTCAATAAAATTACTAAAAATGGTACATTGCATTAGATGCTTGTTGTGAAATTTTTTTTTTATTTTATTTTAACATTTGTTAACCAGGGTAAGTCCAACTGGGCAGGGAGCCTTTTACACTGGAGGCATGGGGAAAAAAGCTCCATGCACAAAAAAAGGTACATCAGAAGTCTAACAAGGATATAAGGTGAACACCCAAAGTAATATTTAGTAAGTAGTTAAGTAATATTTAAAAACATTTGCGAGCTCTGTAAAAATACAAAAATAATAGTAGGACATAACCAAAATAATTTGAGGACATGGATACTTAAAAGCACATTTACAGTTGAACTTACTGTTGCCAGTTTGTAGATAATTAGGTGAATAATGCAAATTTAGAATGATTAGAGTAATACAGGGAAGAAGAAGGAGGGTAGTAAAGGACATGGAAGTGGTGTAAGATTGATGAGGGGTGGTAGAATAGAGAGTGAAGGAAAAGTAATGAGAGAATGTATATGTGAGGGGTGAAGGTGAGGGAGGTCAGTAGAACCATGGAAGTTATGGAGAGGGAGGAGAGGAAAGGTTAGTGGTTAGTCTGGCAGGATTAGAAGAAAGAGGGCAGAGAGTTAGGCAGGATTAAGGCAGGAGCAGAGCCAAGAGTTAAGGAGTCTTTCTCTTAAAGATTTTTTTTTTTAATTTGAGACTATTTGGGATAGATCTGATGGTTAGAGGAATTTTATTCCAGGCTAGGGATGCTGTATAACTGTATAAGCTGTGGGCTATGGATCTTTTAGGCTTGTAGATTTCTAACAGAAGTTGGTCAGAGCTCCAGAGAGAGTGATTTAGAGTATAGTTAGTGACTAGTGTTGAGTTGGCTGGGCAGGGAGTAGGTTTGTTAATTATGAGGTGGGTGAGGAGCAGTTGAGAGAGGAGGAACTGGTGAGGCTGCTCAATTCAGTTTAAGGATTTAAGAGATAGGCAGGGGTGTGAATTGTATGGCTGGTATGCAGCAAATCTGGCAATTTTGTTGTAGCAGAGTCCCGGTATTGTTTTTAGAGTTGATTGAAGGTTGATTATGTATGTGAGGCATAGAGTAGGGTAGGAAGAAGATACGCACCAGCAAGAGACAATCTAGAGTCATTGGTAAGGAATTTTTATGATCTGTGGCACATACCAAGTTTTTGGAGAGTTTTTATGATACAGTTTTGGATATGTAGATCAAATTTTAGTTGATCGTCAATGATGATGCCCAGGAGCTTAATGTATGTCACTACTTCTATTAAGGTGTTATTAAGGGAAGTGATAGTGAAGGATGATTTGAGGTGAGAATGAGCTTTAGGGAGAAATAGAAATAGTTTGCTTTTTTAGGGTCGAGTACTAGTTGATTGTCGTTTAGCCAGTTTTCAGTAGAGTTAAAGGATATTTGGGTAATAGATTGAAGGTATAAAAGATTGTCAGATGAGCAGATAATAGTCTAGTCATCTGCGTATTGCACTAAAGAGGACTGAGAGCAGGATGAATGAAGACTGTTAGTAAAGATGTTGAATACTATTGGACTGAGGATGGAACCTTGTGGTACTCCAGTATCAACAGGGAGGAAAACAGAAAAGGAGGAAAGCAACTCGATAGAATGCAATTGATTAGAAAGGTAGTTAGAAAACCAGTTGAGGGTAGAGTTAGACAAACTTAGAGCAGACATTTTAGAGAGAAGCTAGGAATGAGAGACTGTGTTGAAGGCTTCAGAGAGATACAGAAAAAGGGAAGATACCATGTTGTTATTTTCTCTGGGTTTAATGATGGTATGAGTAAAGGAGACTAGTGCAGTAACTGTACTGTGGTTAGGACAAAAGCCATGTCAGATAGGTGCGAGTAGATTTTCATTTATAGGATGTTTGACAAGTTGCTTGTGAATGCATTTTTTGAATATTTTAGAAAGGGGGGACAGGATTGCTATAGAACCTATAGTTTGTGAGTTCTGTGGACTGTACACCATTGTAGAGTGGAATAATGCAGAATTGTTTACAGATGGAAGGGACTGTAGATTCTTGGCTAGAGCTGTTAATTACGATGCAGATTGGGTAAGCTATTGCATTAGCTGTTCATTTTAGGAATTTTGCAAGGAGGTTGTCAGCTGAGGGAGAGCAGAGCTTTAATTTGTTAAGTAGAAATTTAATGTAGGCAGCAGGGACAGATTTGAAAGAACAAGTGAGCATGTTGTCAGGAGGAGGGAGAGGAAGTGTAGAGTTAAGGGACTGTTTTGTGTTAGTTTGTTAATAGAATCTATGAAGTAGGTGTTGAACTTGGTAGCAGTTTCAGAAGGAGAATTATTTGGACATTGCTGAGAGTACCAGGGTTAAGGATCCTGTTAATAGTGTTCCAGAGTTTTTTTCGGATTATTTTGGTGGTTACTCTGAGGTTTTAGATAGTAGTTTTTTTGTTTTCTTTGATTTGTTTATTTGTTTGGTCAGGTTATGAATGTGTTTGTAGGTTTGTAGGTGATTAGGGGATTTAGATTTCAACCAATGTTTATTTGCAATATTTCTATTGTGCATAAGGACTCAGGTAGAATGAGAAAGCTAAGGTACTCGGTGAGATTTAACTCTTTTTTTACCTGAGAGGAGCTAGGGCATTAAAAATATTCAGGAAGATGCAGTTAAATTTCAGAACGGCATCCTTTAGTGGTAGGCTAAGGAGGAAGGACCAATTTATGGAGGTGAGTATATTGTTAAATTCAGCTGGGTTGAAGTTGGTGTGCTACGGTATTCTTTAAATTTGTATTGCCTGATATGACGTAGAGAAAGCCTTTGAACATGGTTTGGGAGGTGGTCACTGATAGAATTTGGGAGTGTTGTAGGGTTGTGATACAAGCTAGGATTGGATACTAGAATCCAGTCAAGGATGGAGCCAGTAATGGTGGGTTTATTGTAATGGGTGACCGAGGAAATTAGTTGAGTGAAACCAGAGAGATTTATGCTTGCTGTAGGGAAGTCAGTAGGCAAGGTTTTCCAGTCAATATTGACATCCCCTAGAATTATAATTTCATTTAAGATACAGTTGGAAGTCCAGGAGAGAACATTTTTTTAGAGTGGGGATATTATTCCTTGGATGGATATAGATACCAGCAATGCATAACTTTTTATGGTTATTTAATTTGCAGTTGGAAAATATAACTTCTACTGGGTGCATGTTAGGGAGTGGTATAGACAGTGGAGAGATGTTAAGTTGGCTTGAGTAAAGTATTGCTATTCTGCTTGATTTTTTGTGTATCCCATCAGGGCAGATGATATTATAGCCATTATTGAAGAATTTCAGTGTCTGTGTTGTGATGTTTAAACCATGTTTCAGTGAGAACAACTATATCAGCTGAGTATTGAGCATTCCTTGCATGAAATTCATAGATTTTGTTTAGAGGGCTATAAATATACATGGAGATGATAGTTAAACTCTTGGTGGATGGTTTAGGATTAGTGATAGTAGGGGGTATTAGGTGGTGTCATGACTGGGAGAAGCACTGGGACCAGCATTAGGGTGAATATCTACACATAAGAATATATTTTTGGAGATAGTTTGCAATACAGGAGACTTAAATTTATTAGTAAGGTGATTAATCTTTGTTTTGTGAGGATGGGGATTGGTGTCAAGAAGTTTGTATTTGTGCATGAGAATGTAAGATGTGTTGATTAAGTAAGATGTAATATGACATTATATGGTTTGCTGTATTAGTAAGTGGATGGGTAAGTGTGGTGGTAGATTAATGGATGAGATATTTGTTATATAGCAGGTAAGGAGAGATAGTAGAAGGAGGAAAGGAGTAAAGAGATAGAAATCATGTTTAGGGTAGAGAAAGAGGACGTGCAATGCATGACAGCTGGGAAAGAGTAAGAGATGATGGCAGGCTATGGGATAATTTAAGAAAGATAATTAAAAAGAAATGAGAAGGAGGGGAGGTGATGTGGATGATTGATAGAGGAAGAAACACAGGAGGAAAAAGTGTAGCGAAGGAGAGGTAAAATATAGGATCAATTGTGTGTATTTTAGGAGTTAAGGAAAGGTATAGGAGGAAAAGAACTAAGCAAACTAGGGGGAAGAGGTGTGGTGAACAAGAAAGACATAGTGTGCCGATTGAATAAATTGGACAGGAAGGGGAGGTGTTTGTAGAGGAGGTGATGTATTTTCAGAGTATAAATGGAGAGATCGTGGGGGGGGGGATTGGGGATAGGATAGGGGAGCGAAGAGAAGTCCGAGCATAGCAAGGACTGAACAGAGTGGGGCCCCACCATCATGGCTGTAAATCACAAGAAAGTAAATAAAACAATTAGCGAGGAGTGGATTTCTGCAATTCAGTTGGTAAGGAACCAGATATAGCTTTTGCAGCTATTGTGGAGGTGGGGGGGTGAGTACAGTATGATAAATGAGTCAGCTAGGAGAAAAGGGATAGAAAGGAGCAGGAGATACTATGTGGGCAGGTTAGAATGGGTAGAAGGAGAGGAGAAATTAGAGTAAAGTTTTGCACAGATAGAAGTAGTTAGAACTACGTTCAGAAACAGGAGTCATAAGCAGAGAGTGACTCACTGTGTTGTTAAAGAGCTAGACAAATGTAAGTGTTAGGCAATAATGCAGATCAAGCAGAGACTGCAGGATAATTTAGGTGACTAGAAGGGGAAGACAGGCGAAAGTGTGATTTATTTCTAACCCTTAGCAGTGTGCACACTGAAGAAAGATGTTTACAATCTATGTTATTTACAAGATATCTCAAGTATGGTGTGAAGCCTTAGACATGCATACTTTAGGTCTGTTGAGTGTAGGGGTCCTAGGAGTGTTGTAGCTGGGAGTTGCAGTGTTTCAAGCAGTAGAGGGAATTGCTTATGTGATATGATTTTCCTGAGGTGAATAGGGGGTTGGAAGAAGAAGAAAAAAATATGTAAAGCATAGCAAGGTTACATGTGTAAACAGCAAATATAGAGACAGTGATTATAATATACAATTAAAAAGTGCCACAGTGGGTTTCAAGTTCACAGTCAGCATTAATCAAGTAACATCAGCTTTGATAACCAAGTTTCCTTTATATAGGTCAATTTTTGGTATAATTAGGTACTGGAAGATAGCTAGCGATTAGGAGCACCTTGCTGTAGGTATATGCTGGTTGAGAACAGGTATAGTATGTATGTATGATTAATTAAATTATAAAGACAATATTCAGCGGTTACAAATAAAACTCAAGTGTTAGAACAATAAGTAATATAAGTAATACTGTGCCTAAAATTAGCAGATTGGGTATAATTGGCCACCAGAAATATCTAATAATTAGACTGAATTTAGGGCTTATGATGGTGGGCTCATTAAAAGTAAAAGTTGAACAGGGTAGGTTATGTAGAATTAATAGGCCATTCAGTTGTTAGCCATAGGAATTAGGGTAGGACAGAGAATATGTGTACGGAAGCACAGGGTATGGAAGGAATTCCTTGGTTAGCCAAACAAAGAGCCAGAAAAATTGCAATCCATAAAAGTCCTATAGCATAGTAAAAACATGTAGGGCAAAAAATATTGTTAGAAACTGTAAAAAAAATATTTACAGAGCATTTGCATAGCTGTAGCTTATGCCATGTAGCTGGGGAATAACACGAGAGGCACACTATAGTTTGTAGCGACTTGAGCAACATAGCTAACAGCAGTTAATAAGGCAAAACTAGAAACAACAATTAAGCTCCATAGGAGGATAAAGTCTACAGGTAAATTTTCTATTAATATTGTAAAGTATAACACCATGAACAAATAAAATGTTCATACTCTTAGTTGCGATATTGCATTTATGAGGATCAGGCCAATAGCATATGGTAACTAAATATACAGTGCTGGCAAAAAAACAGTAAAATCTAAAGAGTCCTGTGTAAGATATGATCCAGCAGCCAAAAAAAATAAATAAAAATAGTCGAAAATATAACAGGAACAGGCAGAAACAAATATTTAGCTTACTACTGATAGCAAGCACACTGCTAGGGGATGCCACGGGTCCTTACTCGCACACAAGGGAGATTCAAAAATGGTGCTCAGTCATGCAAAGGGATTATAAATGCCATGAAGTATCATGGGAAAGGGGGAGGCTAGTGATGCACAAATGCCAGTACAAGAGAATATTATTTATAGGAGAATATCAAGCCCACAGTCACGGCTGTAAATTGCAAGAAAATAAAAAAATCAGTGAGGAGTGGATTTCTGCAATTCAATTAGTAAGGAATTAGATACAGCTTTTGCAGCTATTGCAGAGGAGAGGGAGAAAGAAAGGAAAAATAGTACAGTACAAGGAAGGAGTCAGCTAGGGGGAAAAATAGAAAGGAGCAGGGAATACTAGGCAGGCAGGTTAGAAAGGTTGAAGGAGGAGAGAAACTAGAGTAAAGTTTTGCAGAGATACAAGTAGTTAGAACTACAGGCAGAAACAGGGGTCTTAAGCACAGAGTGACTCACTACACCATTAAAAAGATAGACAAATGTAACTGTTAGGCTATAATGCAGGTCAAGCAGAGAACGTGCTATGAGTTATCAATGGGAGTTTGAGGACAGGAGAAGGATGTGTACTCTCAGGAGCACTTGTGGACAGGAGAAGGCTCTATTCTCTGAGGAGTGCTCGTGGATTGTTGGAGGTCCACTTTTTTAAGTACCAGAAGTTTGTGCATAGTTTCATCTCTGGTTTGAAGATATAACAGGCAGCCATCTAGAAACTGTGATAAAGATAGCACTTTGCTTTATGTTGTGGTTCCATTTCTCCTTGCCTATCTATAAATCAAGTGGGTCTTTGCGTTCTACATACTTTCACCCCCTTTTCACCTCAAGCAGACTGAGTTGCATAAACAATTCCCTCTGCTGCTTGAAAGACTACAACTTCCATCTACAACACTCCCATGGCCCTAAATGTAGGAGTTAATTATAAAGTGGTATTAATAAAGAAACAGAAACATTTGGTTATGTCACATGATCAAACAAGTGGCCAGTAAAGAGGTGTATTTCATATGCTAGGTATGAATCATTTTTAAGAAGTCTGATGAAGTCTTGGTCCTATAAAAGAGAAAGATGAAAGCACTTACTTTTTTATTTGTTGTAATAAAAGTGGTGATTTGAGTATTTTCAATGCCAATATCTTCCTCTTTTGGTCAGTTGGTTTTCGAGTTTTCGTAATTTTCCTGACTTGGAAAAAACAGGTGCAGATTCAATAAAACCTACATGGTGCACTAAGACCATGTGCACATTGTGGTGTGACACTCACATGATAGAGCATCATTTTGTATTCAGTATGTGTCTCTACATGCCATGTAGAGCCAAGCAAACCTGGTAAACATTGTGGTATGCTAATTACAGTATAAGCAGCTGAATTGTATGATAATCAACCAATCCAAGATGGAGGACATTTTCAAAAGCTATAAAGCAGTCGTGTAGACTTAGCGCAGGTTTTGAATGTGAATTCTAAAATCTATTGGAATACAGCCATGGAAACTACTCTACATGGAAATAATGCTAGAGGCTGCTGCTGCTGCTAATAGGCCTCGACCAAGAAGGAAAAGGGTGTTCAGACCCCATTTAACTTTCCAGGGTTTGCATGAAATGGAAATCATAGAGTGTTACAGGGTGGCTAGAGACACACTACAGGAAGTCTGCAGCCTTTGTCCTCCTCAACTGAGAGCAAGGGCAAACTAAGGGAAGCCAATAGCTGTGGAAACTAAAGTATGTATAGCACTTAAAATATTAGCAACAGGAACCTTCCAGAGACCAACAGGGGATATGCTGGGGGTGTCACAGACATCAGCATCCAGGATTTTACATCAGTTCCTGAATGCTATGTTACTACATGCTAGTGACTACATACATTTTTACCATACACCTGAGGATAGAGCCACAACTATGCATGAGTTCTGTCCTGTAGCACACTATCCTGAAGTGTTGGATGCAATACCATGCATGCACATTGAAATCAAAGCACCACCCGGAGAACAGGGCAGAGTGTACATAAATAGAATGGGCTTCCACACCATTAACTGGCATCTCGTGTGTAATTCTAAGGGAATCATCCTGAATGTGTCTACTGGCAACTCAGGCAGTTACCACAATTCACATATCTGGCACAACTCTCAAATCTATCAGATTTTTTCTGGGGGGATATCCCACAGGGACATTTACTGGGGGGATGCAGGTTATGCACTTGAACCATGGCTGATGACATCCATCAGAAATGCACACACGCATACACCAACTGAAGAACTCTATAATGAGGCAAATACTCAAACAAGAAATACCATAGATCATGCGTTTGGGCTGATGAAGTCATGGCTCCAGTGCCTGGATTCATCTGGGGGGAGCCCTGCAGTACAATCCCCATACTTGTGCTACAATTTTCACCTTCTGTACCATCCCTCACAATTTTATCCTGAGAAAATATCTTTAGCAGGAACACCAAGGGGAAGGGGCACACATTCCACCACCACTGGCAAGGTCACCGCAGCCACATGCAGGTGAAGAGTCAGAGGGGGACCCACCAGCTGCTGTGGGTGTAGGCAGCCACAGGCTTGCAGGCTTGCACAGTATGCCCTCAGCCTGGCCAAGAGGCAACAGACAGCACACATGCTCACCACCTACGGGGGTAAAAACCTACATCCTATGCACATACATACAGTAACATTGCTGCAAGGCAATGCTCACAACCTTTACTTACCCATGTACTGCTAGCATCACACAGACTCAGCCACAAATTAAAATTCTTATAACTGCTAGACTTCCAAGGTAAGTGTTGAACCTGGAGTGGAAAATAAATGTCTAAGAATACAAAAGAATGGCATATCCCTGCATACTATTACTTCCTATAAGGTAGGGGATTTTTACAGCAATGACATCAAGATGTGACAAGACTAACTTATATCAATAGATATGCTGTCTATCAGGTATTACGCCTCATGCATCAAAGATTCAAATATTACAAAAACCTGTAAGAAAACAGTACAGTTTTCAAAAGAGTATCAGAAACACATATATACTAAGGATTCGGTCAGCTATGCACCCTGTGCATCAGAAAAAAATGCATATGTATCCCTGAATCCAAAAGATAGAAAATCAAGGCTATGGCACAGTTATCATTTGCACAGGGTGTTGTTTGGGGGGGGGGGGGGGCAGGAGGCCAAGGCTGACATAAAAGGTAGTGAGTGTGTGTGAGCAAGTAAGATAGAAAGGTAGAAATTTTGATAAAGTATCAAATGACCACTGAGACAGGATGAGCTGTAAGCCTCATGACTGACCCATGTAAATGTGTGTGGATGTCTGTAAGGGCACTCTAGGTGAAAAATGTGTGAGAGTCTGCAAGAACACAGCCAAGCTCTGTGCTATCTCTACATCCTGGTATATCAGACAGGTGTGAGCTGTGCATGGTAGAGGTGACAGTTCATCGTCATTGTCCCTGAGCCCGTGAACTGGCTCTGTCAGGACTTGCACTTGCATGTCCATGCCTATGGTTAGATGCACTGCTGTTACTTGAATGTGACTGATGTCTGCTGGATAAGCTCTCATCACGAGTATGCCCAGGACTATAACCCCATGACCTACCATGTCTGGGTGTGGACACCTGAATCACTCACAGAGCTGTGGAAGTAATGTCATTATGGGGGCATGATTGGGCACAGCCATGTTGGCTAATATCAGATGATGATGCTGACCTATGTCCACGTGGATGCCATCCCCCTACCAGCAGGCATTTCATCACAGACACTGTCTATTCCATCTTGTTATTCATTTGATCATTTGATTCAGCCACATGGTGGAGGCAGTCATGCATGTCAGCCTGTGCCACATCTACAACCCTAAGCATGTCCAATATATGTTGATTGGTATGTAAAAACACACCAGGATCAGGTGGAGATTGACGGCAGGTCTCTTCCAAGCACCCCTAACAACCTTCTTGCATGGCGCCTCACCCACACTTTGGCTATGGCCAGAGTCAACTGGCACTGAAGCCTCAGTAGCCATACTACCCTGATCAACTGTGTCACCCTCCATCTGTCTAATATCTGAAGGCTGACTGGAATAGATGTATAGGCCTACTAGCTGTGTCTGATAGAACATTTCCCCGTTTTTTAATGGGGAAATGTTCAAGCAAACAAAGGGAGTTGCTATGGGTGCTTCCTGCGCCACCGTATACGCAAATGCGGTATTACACAGATGGGAGCAAGCTTATATTTTTCAATCTATCTGGGCACAGTACATTACTTTTTATTGTCGCTACCTAGACGACATTTGTATTATTTGGGATGGCACGAGAGAACAAGTAACCGATTTTTTGGAATACATTAATTCCACCACAGATTTTTTATCATTTACATATGAAATTAATAAGAATGAACTCCATTACTTGGACGTAGCAATTTTCAGGGATTCCCAGTCACTGGAGTTACATTCAAAGGTCTATAGAAAGCCTTCTTTTTCCAATTCCCTCTTGCACTTCAATAGTCAACACCCATTCCATCAAAAGAAAGGAATACTCAAGGGTTTACTCATCAGAGCATCCCGCATGTGCAGTAGGTTGTCTGACTTCATTGATGAAACAAACAACTTAAGAGTGATGTTTACAGAAAGGGGCTACCCAGTTGACTTGGTGAATGACCTTATTCAGGAGATTCTTAGTAAAAGGGACTTGATATACACACCATTGTTTGGGAACAAAAATACTATTATCCCCCTCCCAAGGACTCTTAATACACAAGTACAGGAGAATTCTAGTAACTTCATTTATACCTTTTCAGAGAACTCAAGAGAAATAGAGAACACCATTACTAAGTTTTGGTTTGTGTTAGAAACCAATGATGAGTTCAAGAATTTAATCCCTAAAAAAACAGTTTTTGTTAGAAAAAGAGGACGTAATTTAAAAGAGGTTTTTGAGCAAAGAAATAATACCATCCGTATGACAACTCAACAAAAGAACGGTACGTTCAAATGTGGTGCGTGTAAACAGTGCCCCCTTATTATTAACAGTAATCATATATATTTGAAGGAATGTAAAATTAATTTGAAACCCCATGGGCATTACACTTGCAACACGAAAGGTGTTGTTTACATTGGTTTTTGCCTTACCTGTGGTGCGTTTTATATAGGAAAAACTGAAAGGGAGCTTAGGAAGCGAATATATGAACACACCTATGATATAGGTAAAATGAAGGAAAGTAATGCATTCTTCAAACACTCCCTTACTTGCCCCAATTTTAAACTTGCTTTCATGGTGCTTGAACAGGTACACCCCAGCAACAGAGGTGGAGATTGGGAATCCACCTTGGAATTTAGGGAATTAATTTGGCAGCTTAAGCTTGATGCAGGCAGTTTACCTGGCTTGAATGGCATGTTGAGCATAGGCCCAGTTCTTAAACTTAGAAGAGCCAGATTATAGGTCACATGATACTTCCAACACAAACTGACATAGTACACCTTAAGGCTCATTCATTGTTTAGTATTTTTTATCACTTTTGGTTGTTGTCATTTCTTGGTTCGCGCTCAGTTAGATTATGTATTGATGTCTTACCAATTTATTAGGAACCATTTTTATGTCAGAGCTTTTAACATTTGTTTTTAAAAAATGTCTTTATGAATATTTGTAATTTCACATGGTTTGCGATATGCAAACAGCAACAGATATTTGTTAATCTATGTGGATAACAATAGGTTTCTGAGCAATACATACTTTTATAAAACAATGTATGCATATAGGCAAGGCTCTAAACCTCTATCAGGTGTTAATTATTCAGTAATTAACAATTAAATGAGCATGTGACTTAGTAGTTTAACTTATTTATAAAGTGTTTTTACTGTTGATATTCATTCTGACTTGAGAAAGCCTGGAATGGTCCAGGCGAAAGCGCTCGTCTTTATTGTGTTTTTCTCTAACTGTGCTAAAGGAATTGTTTTGGAATTAAAACTGTTTTTATCCTTTACTGCTCCAGTTGAATTATTGCCTCCACGGGTGTTCTTGGATTTTGTTATAAGTTAATGCTCACAATGCAGGTGAGACAGGGTTCTAAATCTAGAATACTCCCATTTTATTAATGCTTGTCCACTCAATTTTAAAAAATAAAGAACGATGTAAACATAATTATAAATAACAATAACCTTCTCCTCCCATACTTCTTAACTGCCTATGAACATCTTCATTCCTCTAACTTCCACCAACCCATAAAGCAAACATTCCTTCCTGCTCTACCATCGACCTTGAAACACATAAATATAACATCTACTGCCAACTATTTTCTCCCACAGTTTCATAGAGTAACCCATATTTCCTATCAACCCTACCATGTTAAGAAAGCACATAACAAACTTAATCCTACTCTTTTTCACACATATAGACCACACCTTCACCTCCTACTAGATGGTGACATTCACCCCAACCTGGCCCTGTCAAAAACAACCCTACCTTCCCAACCATACCCTCTCACTCTCATACCCCTACAAGGCATCCTAACTCCCTCTTCTTAGCCCACTTAAACATTCATAGCATTAATAATAAAGTAACTCATCTTCATGCTCTAATGGATGTACATAACTTTGACATTCTATGTTTAAACATCTACACCTGACTATGAAGTTACCCCTCCAGGATATAGTATTTTAAGACATGATTGCCTCCACAAGAAGGGAGGGGGTGTAGCCTTAATATACAAAGCAGGGCTCCTAATTACACCACTTGTTACTTACCCTCCATCTGAAACCAATTCTGAAACTATTTTTGCTAAGCTACAACTAAACACTTCTAAGTCCATCTATATTTTATGCTCATATCTTCCCCCAAGTAATAATATCAACTCCCTTGAAAATATCCTAAGCTACCTGTCTACTAACTATCCTCAAGAAACCATTGTACTAGGTGACTTTAATATCGACTGGAATACCTGCAAATCTGATAACCCTACCAACCATATAAACCTACATGGCTTCTCTCAAACTATCACCTCTCCTACTAGGATTCATAAGCCCACCAAAAAAGAATCCACCCTAGATTGGATCCTTATAAATACACATTCCCCAAACTATATGGCAGGCATCCTCCCTGATGATATTAGTGATCACTCACTAACCTATTTAATATGACAAAAGACCTACACACCAATCCCTATAACCTTCAGAACTACTCACTCCAATAAACATTTTAACCCTGAACACTTCCAAAATGAACTGAGAGCTTGTAACTGGTCACCCTTAAAGCACCTCCAACTAGAGGAAGCAGTGTCATACTTCAATACTAAGTTCCTTGAAATCCTAGACTACCATGCCCCATCTTGTACCCTTAGGAATAGCACCAAAACTGCACCATGGCTTACTAAGGAAACTAAACAAAATTTTTTTATAAGAAACAAACTTTGGGCGAAATGGCGCTCTTCCAGAAACCCCAGCTGATCGCTTAAAATTTCAACATCTCAGAAATTCTACTAAAACTTCTATACTATTAGACAAAAAAAACTTTTTCTTTCAACTTCAACAAACCAACCACTGAAATCCTCAGAAATTTTGGTCAAGAATCAATAGACTCCTTCAACCAGGCTACTCTAAGACACCCACCTCATCTGGAATTACCCAAGACACTCCCAAACATATTGCTGACTCCTTTAATAACTTATTTTACTGAAGCTATTCAGTCTCTTGCTAACTCACTACCTCCAGTATCCTCTACTTCACCCCACCCTCCTCTACCCCTCCACCTACCTTCCAACTCCAACCCATCCCTACATCCCTCATCTGTACCCTCCTTCAGAAACTCAAACCCTCTACCCCTTCAGCTGACCTCTTATCTGCTAAGTATCTTCAAATAGCAGCCAAAGTTATTGCTTATCCTATCTCTAGCCTAATAAATAGAACCATTAAAGAAGGTACCATCCCATCTGTCTGGAAAGTCTCACACATTATTCCCCTACATAAGGGTGGCAAATCCACTGAACTTTCCAACTATCGCCCTATTGCCCTTCTCTCACCCATAGCTAAAATCATGGAACAATGCATCTTCTGCCAACTACTAGACCACCTTCTCTTAAATGGCCTACTAGCCAACTCTCAGCATGGCTTTCCACCATTCCATAGCACCACTACTGCCCTCTTGTCTTTTTCTGACCACATTAACAAAAACTGTAACAACTACACACTATCCTCTGCTATCTTTATTGATCTTTCAAAAGCATTTGACATGGTCAACCATCAACTACTCTATAATCTCCTCAAGTCCCTCTCACTAGATACACTACAGTGGTTCAAGTCCTACTTAGATAACAGGCAACAAGCAGTGCTTTGGGAAAACACTCTATCTGCCCCTCTTCCTGTCACCCTTGGCATACCCCAAGAATCTATTTTAGGCCCTCTTCTATTCTCCATTTTTATAAACTATCTATCCATAAGCATCCCTCAAGCTGTAACTATACAATATGCTGATGACTCCACACTAATATCCTCAGCTGCAGGACCTTCTAAACTTTAGTCCCTTACCCAAAAAGTCTTTGAACTTGTAGAAGATTGGTTCTTACAAGGCAGTCTCTTCCTTAACGCAAAAAAGACTAAACTTCTAATATTTACTCCTACACATAAATCTACCTCATTTCACTTCTCTATCAAATCCAAAAATGACACAGTCATTTCTCCTGACACTACTACCAAACTCTTAGCAGTCACTATTGATAATAGTCTTAACTATGATACTCATATCAACTCCACAATAAAATGAGTTAACTGTAAACTCGGCTCCCTCTACAAAATCAAATCCTTCCTCACTCCCACAGCCATTACTACCATTGCCCTTACCCACCTTATCTCTACTCTCCTTTATGCCTCTCCTATATACACCAATCTATCTAAAACTAATCTCAGCAAGCTTGCAATCTCCTATAATAGCATAGCCAGATTTGCTACTGGCTCCCCATTTAGAACCCACCACTGCCAAAATCTGAAGCAACTTGGCTGGCTTGAGCTGCACAATCAGATTTTATTTCAACAACTAATATTACCCATAAAACCCTGTATTATCCAGGAAAAATACCAATTCTCACAAATCTTATCAGCCAATATAACAATCTTAGAAATCTACGCTCAGCCCACAAACTACTGGTTTCTATATATAAACCCTCCAATAAAGCAGGTGACTCCCTCTTCTCTAATACAGTGGGTAAAAGCTGGAACCTACTGCCCTCTGAACTTACCTCTCTTTCTTCTTATACACTTTTCAAAAAGAAACTTAAAGTATATCTAACTAGCCACTGGCTATGTCCCTGTACTAACCCAGACTAATATTCTCTCATCCAATTATCTTTATCATCCATTTCTTCCTTTGCTTTTTCACCTCTACTCAGATTTCTCATATAGTCCACCTCCCACCTCTATGTCAGACTTATTCTTCCCTAGATAAGCATAACTGTCTTCTCCCCTATAACTCTCTGTATCTACCTCTTAACCAAATTTCTCCTATCTCTGTTCTCTTAAACTAGTCTCTCCTGCTGCTCCTTACTTATATCTTTGTTCTAGAATCTCTTCATCCTTCTAAATACTTCCTTCCCACAGTGATTGACCATTGGGGAATACAAAAAAAAATGTTTCTACTGTCTTATATTACATATGCTTTTCTACTTTGAAGCACATATTATTTTTTTATGACTAGTATTACTAATTGAACTTTTATGTCTTTAAACTGAATTATTAATGTAACAAAGAAAAGGACTGCCAAAAAATGTGGTGAACGTTCTATCCTTATATCAAATAGTATATTAATAAATGTCATAAAACAAAAGGATAGAGTGAAGCAGAATCAATCTCAGGTAGTACCAAGTAGCGTAAAAAATGCTCAAAGTCCCAAAAATGGTCCAAGCCAAATAAAACGAGTCCAAGGTGTATAAAAAGTGTGGATGGTTGAATCCACACAAAGATTTATTAGAAAGTATCCGGACAAAAAAATGTTAGCGCTTTCGCTTGAAAAGCTTCTTCAGACATAAAGTTCATTCATCTAACATCGAGCATTTATATATTGCATTCAAGTTTTTAAAACAACCAATGAAACAGTATCAATTATTAGGCATTAAAGTGGCCTCACACTAATAACAACTTCTAATACGTTTAGTAAACATCTCAGAGGCTGTTAATATAGAACCAAAAAACAATGAAATAGCCAACAGAATAACTGAGTGAATACGTCCATAATATATAGTTAAAAACATTCATAAAGTGCATGCAAGAAATATATATAAAAATATATAGACAGTATATGTGAATTTATATAAAAATAAATGAATAAGCATAGATAAAAATATCTTATGAACATCTATAATATACAATCACTTGAAAATATATACATATTGCTATAACAGAACTGATGAAAACTTTATCCTATTGTTCCTACACTTCTTATTTATATGAAAGTATATAAGTACATATAAATATATCTTAGATAATATCTCAAGAAATAAAATATACAGTAACTTAAAGGCATATATATCACAGGACCCATGAAAGCTGTCACTTGTTGTTCCTATGTTTCTTAAGAAAGGGCTTAATAGAAGCCCTCTCATTCAGTCCCTTCCCTCTATCTGCCCTTAACCTTATAATCCAGTCACTCTCTATACTTTCTGTATAGTTCCGGATATCACCCTCCCATGCACTAGGCTGAATCACTGCCAATGCTCTAAACAGAAAATTATGTGTAGTACCACAGTGAGCTACATGTTTGGCTAATGCATTGCATTGTGAGCCTTTCTTAATATGGTAAATATGCTCACGTATCCTGTCCTTAAATGGTCTGTTGGTTTTACCAATGTAAAAAGATGGACAGAGCTGACATGTAGCTAGATAAACTAAATGTGGGGTCATACAATTAGCTGAAGCTTTCATTTTGAATATTATATTCAAATCTGGATGAAGAAACTCATCTTTTATGTCTATGTAGGGACAAAAATTGCATTTACCACATGGTTTGGTATGCATATCTCTAAATTCCAAATTCTTATCTTTAGGATAGCAAAGCAGCCTCTTCAAGTTTTTCTTGGTCCTGTATAGAAAACTAGGTTGTTCACCTACAACCTTTTTAATGTCTTCATCTGTTTGTAGAACTGGCCAATGCCTACTAATAATCCCTCAAACCTCCCTATGATCACTGGTATAAAAAAATGGAAACTTAACTGAGGAGTAAGTAGGTCTAAAACATGTTTTTTGATCCCTGGTTCTGGGTCCAAAGTAAGGGGCAGCTATATCAGACCTTAGCACAGGAATACTACGTAGTTGTTCATCAAGTTCAGGCTCCTTGTATCCTCTCTCCAAAAGGTTCATTCTAAGTTTTACTAGCTCTTCAGCAAATCCCATATCCATAGGATTCATTCTGGAGGACCGTACACCTTGGCCTTTAATGATATTTTTGAACACATAAGAGGGGTGCATACTGGACCTCAGTAAAAGTGTATTAGCATAACAGGACTTCCTGTGTATACCAGTATTAATCACCTCACAAGGCAATTTTTCAATATATAAATCAAGAAAGTTTATTCTATACACAGAATATTCTATGGTGAATCTAAGAAAGTCAGTTAGACTATTCATGCTGGTGAAAAGTACATCTAGCTGTTCTGGGCTTCCATCCCACAATATAAACAAATCGTCAACAAAACGACGATAGAACTTGACATGTGCCTCAAAAATGGGTAAATGAAACAGAATGGATTCCTCCCATTGTGCCAAAAACATGTTGGCATAGCTATTGGCACAAGGGGTACCCATAGCTACTCCATCCTGCTGTTGGTATATCCTATCCTGGAACATGAACAAATTGTTCTCCAACACCAGTTCCAGAAAATAGGAGTGGCCGTCACAAAAGGAAACTCTTTTATGTGGAGAAACATCTGAGACTGATTTTGAACCACAATATGTTTGTTTTAAAAGACTCTAAGCAGTTTCTAGTGGATCTATATGATTGTTTAAGAGGTCTTACTAATGTTGAAGGTTTAGTCTTTGTAACTCTTGATGTACAATCACTCTTTACTGTTATACCAAATGAACTGGGAGTGTTGTATATACTAGAATATTTAAAAAAACACAGTGAATATTCAGAAGTACAAAGAGATCTCATTACCTATTTTCTAGAACTGGTGTTGGAGAACAATTTGTTCATGTTCCAGGATTCAAGGGACTGAATGAGAGGACTTCTATTAAGCCCTTTCTTAAGAAACATAGGAACAAGTGACAGCTTTCATGGGTCCTGTGATAGATATGCCTTTAAGTTACTGTATATTTTATTTCTTGAGATATGATCTAAGATATATTTATATGTACTTATATACTTTCATATAAATAAGAAGTGTAGGAACAATAGGAGAAAGTTTTCATCAGTTCTGTTATAGCAATATGTATATATTTTCAAGTGATTGTATATTTTAGATGTTCATAAGATATTTTTATCTATGCTTATTCATTTATTTTTATATAAATTCACATATACTGTCTATATATTTTTATATATATTTCTTGCATGCATTTTATGAATGTTTTTAACTATATATTATGGACGTATTCACTCAGTTATTCTGTTGGCTATTTCATTGTTTTTTGGTTCTATATTAACAGCCTCTGAGATTTTTACTAAATGTATTAGAACAGGGGTGTCCAACCTTTTGGCTTGCTGGGGCCGCATTGAGTGAACAGAAATTGTCTTGGGGCCTTATATAAAATATATCATATAGTTCACTCTTTCACTGCCACGGGTGACCAAAGTCGACCTCCTAGCTGTAATGTAGGTGCATTTGAACAATGAATAAATGTAATAAATGCCTAATATTTGCCTTAAAATTCTAATTCGAATCTTCTAATCTAACAGTTAACTCTAACATCTTAGTTTATATATGTATATATATATATATATATATATATATATATATATATATATATATAATTTTTTTTTACAAATAAACAGATATTCACTGCAGCACTAGCATTTCTCACTGGGAAAACCACTCCAGCAGTCCAGCTACATAAAATGTCAACATTAGCAATCCTACAGTACTATAATCCACAAAAATAAGCCAATAAAGTTGCATTAAAGTAAATAATTCACATTACTGAATTAATAAAACAATTCTAAATAAGCTACAAGACAATGTCATCGAAACAAATTACTGGTGCCAGAAACATAGCCTCAAGCTAAATGCCAAAAATACATCATCATCCCCTTTGGGGAGAGTGATGTCCCCACAAATCATCACATTAATAACAATGTTGTAAGCATGCAATCAGTCATGAGGTGCTTGGGCACTCAGGTTGATAGAAACCTGACTTTTGACCACCATGTTGTCTCCGTTGTACAGAAAGCTTTTTACATGGCCCACCACATTAGTAAGAGTATCATTCAGGGACAAAGTGGTCATAACATCCCTGTATTCTTCCTTTATAAGAGCCATTACTGAGTGCAAAGCCCCTTTTGGCATGTGCTTCAGCAAAATACCCTGACAAAAGAAAGACTACAACCATTTCTGACAAAAAAGGTCAAAGGACTAAGTTCACTTAGTTATCCAAACAGACTAAAAAGCTTCTTGCTTTCCTCTGTCTCTCACTGGCCCCTATAAATTTCATCACTGGCTTGCTTTCCAGGCTAAGAAGATCCTGCCTTAAGAGACTTCCTCCACCTCAGAAATACTGGTTATACTTGAAACACTCACTGCAAAGACCACAGCCTTCACTGCAACATAAACAAACCGCTCTGTATGGACAGGTTCTTGATACAAAAACTTCAGCTTCTGTAAAAAGCTCCTCTCATTATCAAAGATGTAGTTCAGCAACACGACAACTGGATGGATAGCCATAAATATACTCCTTGAGTAAGTAGCATAGCCTTCATCATACCGGATGAAAAATCCACATACTAAACTTTCCTAGCTGGATGGCTAAAATCTAATATTGGTTACTCAAGTCTACTTGCCCAAGAAGAGGGGCCTATTTAACTAAGAATTCCATTTACAAAAATATATTCAGTATACATATTAAGTCTCTCTCTCTTTCACACACTCACAAAAGGAGCCCCTACTTCTAAAATACGCAGCCTTAGTAATCACACAGCAGACATTCACTGAATGAAATTGTCTGAAAGTAAAAATATCTGAAAAAAAATTATACTAGAGGTGGACTCATCCATCCAATTTCCCACCACCAAAAGGACCATCAATAAATTAGCAAACAACTGCTCAGCAAAAAGTAAATGAATAAGAAATCCATAAACTCTCTAAGATCATACTACATACTGGAGTAAACATATAACTTCCCTCCAATCTAAAGCCATTTGACAGTCAGACATGTTAATTTGTGCAGAAGTTATTCACAGACTGACAGTTTACTGAGCTGTCACATTAGCACTCTATGCTTATGTCTGAACCAATGAAGCATACCTGTCAATTCCAAAAGAATTAAAGTAGCTTAATAAGAAGGTTATTTGCAAGGTTGCATGGCAGTTTATATTGAAAATAATCAAAGATATCAAAAAGGATCTGTTTCTCGTATTTATGCTGAAAAGTCTTCCAAGGTAAATACAACCTTTTGATTTAGCATGGAACCCTACCTCTCAACCTTAGAGCAAGAAATCTGGAGAAAGAGAAAAATAAAAGTGGGACACAGGCCCAAAATCAGTTATGCATCACAGACACCATTGAAACAACTGTAGCTGCAAACATTATACATCACTTATAATCTTTCTATCCCATCATTGTCAGTTAAGCATTATATGGCTCATTCAATCCTGCCTTCTTTTCCAACAAAGAAAACCATGCTTTGAAATGACAAATGCATTAAAAATAATAAATAAAACACATTGCATCCACATCCTGCAACTTCCTACCTGCAAACAACCATAGGTCTTTCACTGAATATAGGGCTGCTTATTTCCCAGGAATGATAGCTCTCCCTAATTAAGTCTAATGGGATACAATCTACCAGGATCTGGACTACCTGAAATACATTAAATTATGGCCTGAAAATTGCAAGTGCACTTTGTTTAATTAAACTATATTTCTAAGCCCACTTACTGTATTTTTTCAGTAACATCCCAATATCCATTTCCAAGTCACTTTACAAGGCATTGGCAATGGTAGACTTGGCATCCTCCAGATCCCTACGGGACCACACTCATACTGCTAGCATTGTCCATTAAATATAAGTATCCATCTACTGCAAATGGCAAGAAGTATTGTCTTAAAAAAAATCTACTTTTGGCATGCCTAGTACCCAAGTATCAGGTTTTGAAACAAAGAAACATATTCCACAGTCTGTAAGTCTCTGTCTTTAATAATCATCTACTGTTGCAGCCCTCCCAACACACAAACACACACATACACACTAAAACCCTCAACATTTAAAAAATGACATTGTGCCCCCCTGATTTGCCAGTATTGATGATCCACCAAAGCTGTACTTATTGTTGTCCAATCTGCCACTGCTTAGAACCCATCAATGACAAAACAGTACTGGGTACTTTTTTGTTTGTCAGAAAAAACAATTCAACTTTATATGCTACATTCCCACAAAGTCAATCCACTACTGACCCATTAACCCTAGGCTGCTGTCTCATTCTTACTCCCTGGAACTGCATTACCTTGGATGACCAATTTTATTTCCTAAGCAAAAGACACAAATTGGAAGATGAAGCGAAAATCCATACAGTTGAGAGGTATGATTTCATATTCAATACAACACTGTCTCTCAGGAAAGCCACAATTTAATGAAAGTGTACTTTTAATGTACGATATATTTGTGAGCTAACTTATTTGTGTTCAGTAGGTAGACTGATCGTCATTAGCCTCTTTGTGCATATGTCTCTCTCTGTCTCTCTGTCATACACACACACACACACACACACACACACACACACACACACACACACACACACACACACACTCTTCTTCTTTCACATGCACAAACATTCTGCTTTCATGCATGTACTCACGCATTCACTCCTTCCGTACTTACCTATTAACACAGGTAAGTGCTGTCCCTTTCAAAGGCAATGATGGCAAATCCAAACACGAGTCCCTCTTCAGCAAGAACACACACGCACTGATTCTTTGGCATGAAATAATGGAGGGAACACACAGATCCTTCTTTTGCACAAAAAAATCAAAACTAGAATGGTGCTTTGGTGCATGCGCACACCAGCAGAGTTATAGGTCATGGGCGCGAAAACCACAAAACAAAAAAAGTGTTTTGGGGCATGCATATATCGATGTTGCAGTTGGAGGTTGGGGGCCGCATGGGAGAGCTCTGAGGGTCGCATGCAGCCCATGGGCCGCAGGTTGGACACATCTATATTAGAAGAAGTTGTTATTAGTGTGAGGCCACTTTAATGCCTAATAATTGATACTGTTTCATTGGTTGTTTTAAAAACTTGAGTGCAATATATAAATGCTCGATGTTAGATGAATGAACTTTATGTCTGAAGAAGCTTTTCAAGCGAAAGCGCTAACATTTTTTTGTCCGGATACTTTCTAATAAATCTTTGTGTGGATTCAACCATCCATACTTTTTATACACCTTGGACTCGTTTTATTTGACTTGGACCATTTTTGGGACTTTGAGCGTTTTTTACGTTACTTGGTACTACCTGAGATTGATTCTGCTCCGCTCTATCCTTTTGTTTTATGACATTTATGAATTATTAATGTGATGTATATTTTATGTGGAGCTTTTCTCCCTGGGCCTCTACTGAAAATGGACATATATCCAGTTTACTTGCCTGGTCAACAAATGTAAAATAAAATAAATAAAATATGTATAGCACTGGAGCTCATATGAATTATATGCATCACTGAGGGTATACTGACAAGTATGTTTTTGTAATTATAATTGTCTTTTCTGGCTTTGGATGGACTTCATTCTTCAATGATAGTCAGGAATATATAAACCAGGATCTTGTCAGATCACACACATACATGGTTAACCTCTCACTCTGTCATGTGTATATATAATTAATGAGGATGTCTAACAAGCACGTCTTCTATGGCAAGAGTATGTTTTGTCTATTTTACATGGCTTTGAATCCCACAATGTACAAAGTACTTTTATCAGTGTGTAAAGACAAAAAATGTGTCAGGTTATACAATTTATATCCCTTATCCATGTCTGCAAAGTTAAATCAACTAACAGTTACTGCAGCATCCATACCAAAAACTAATGACAACTATCACATTACCCTTATTAGTTCATAAACTGCCTTCCTCTGTGTTTGGCACTGTTGCTGTCTGCTTACACCATGCAGACCCGGTTGACATGGTTGTTTGGTTTTGTGCAGTAGCTGTAAAATGTGATATCTCAGATTGGCTGGAAAACACTTTAACTGTTGCATTTTGACCTGTATGAACATGACAGGAACTAGAAGGGAAGGTGCACAATTTAGGGCTCAAGATAGGGTGTAGAGGAGTCCAGACACCTTGTAAAGAACCATAGCTATGGGTTACTGCAGTCGACTATACTGGGTCTCATTACAAATCAGAGGTTTTTAATAGTCTGGCCAAGGCAGTCTTCAGGACAACTGGCATTCCACTCACTGGAGAGCAACGAAGGCACCACTATAATGACCTGAAAAGGTGCAAGCAGGAACCACTCAACCAGTGGCTGGATGAGTTTAGGACTGTTGACATCCCACAGTTGTGTAAGTATACAGATAAAGATACTTTAAATTAGATAGAAAGCTGAATATAGCCAAGACTGGTATGCATAATGCTTGTCCCCTCCTTTTTTTACAGTCTCCCAGGGGATATCAGCGAAGAGAGAACTATGAGAAGCAAGGGGTATGTATGCAACACAAAACAATATTATTTTATCTAAAGTATTGCTCTTGTATACATTATTAACAAATTAAGTATGCATATATTAACTATATAATCAAGCATGCATGCTTCAGTCTATAGCTCAAGCTAACTGTAGCAGTCAATTGTAATAGTGTATTCAGATGTAATGTGTTCAAATCCCACAGGTAACAGATATATAGTGAAGTAATTTAAAAGTATTGCATAATAATTTCAACAAAATTGTCATACATGCCATGCTGTTACATTATGTGCAATATATGCATATTGTAAGGATTACCTGGAATAATCACCAGTCACAGTTTGTAGTTGTTAAAAAGTATACTTACTGTAAAAGTAAAATTATTTTTATTTATATCATACTAATTTATTGTATGTCACACATGATGGTACTAATTATCTTCCTCTTTTTTTGTCTCTTAGCCCACCCCTTATTTCTCTTTTTTATTTGTATATGTGTGGTCACAATGTTCTGATGTCATCAATTTCTGACAACTCACAAAATGATTTACAGCACAGAGAGGTAGGCCAACCAGTGTGGCTTAGCTTGCTCCCCCTCCAATGGCTGCTGCATCAATGCCCAACACATTTGTCACCCAATCTGACAGTACTGCCTCTGCAGGCCCTGCGCTACCTGGGCCCTCCACATCAGGTAGCATTACCCGTTGTACATGGCTGCATCTTTTCTCAAATATCCACTGAGGATGTCATCCACTATAAAACGCCCAGCAGCACCATAAAAGTCAGGCTTGTGCTGTAGTGCTTGTGTTAACTACTGAGACTTCTAGGTGGTGTACCTAGTTTGGTAAGGATTCTAATCTCACTGCAGTCAACTAATGTGTGTAGCCAGAAGAGTGTAAGTATGCATACTGCTGTCAGCAATCCCATCACATGGTGAACAAATGCTTTTGACAGTTGTACATGGCTAACCAGCAATTTCATACATGCCTCTCAACATCTTCTCTCAAACATCCACTGAGGATGTCATCCACTATAAATTGTCCAGCAGCAATACAAAGGCCCGACTTTTTCTGTGGCACTTAAGTACTGTGCTCTGTAAATAATTAGGTAGGAGTTCTACTCTCACTGCAGTCAACTGATGTGTGTGTCGGTCTGTGTTCACTTGGTTGACATTCAAAAGACAATTTTAGACCAGCATGTTAGACACTCCTACTACCATCTTCTTCTCAACAAACGTTGCTGATGTCATCAGCTATAAAGTGTTGTCTGACACTATAAAAGCCAAACTTGTTCTGTGGCACTTGCGGTAAGTACTGTGCTGTGTAAATAGGGAGGAGTTTTACTCTTGCTGTGGTCATCTAGTGTGTTTGTCTGTTTGTGTTCACTTGGGTGACATTCAAGAGACCATTTTAGACCAGCATGTAAGACACCCCTACTACCATCTTCTTTTCTCCAGACACTGCTGATGTTATCGGCTATAAAGTGTTGTCTGGCAATATAAAAAACAGACTTGTGCTATCCACTTGCATTAAGTACTGTGCTCTATAACAGGTTAGATAGGGGTTCTATGGTGAGCTAGTGTGTGTGTGTGTGTGTGTGTGTGTGTGTGTGTGTGTGTGTGTGTGTGTGTGTGTGTGTGTGTGTGTGTGTGTGAGTGTGTGTGTGTCTGTTTGTGTTCACTTGGCTGACATTCTAGAGACAATTTTAGACCAGCATGTCAGGCACAACTACATTATAAAAGCCAAACTTCTGATATGGCACTTGTATTAAGTACTGTGCTCTGTAGATAGTTAAGTAGGGGTTCTACACTCACGGTGGTCACCTAGTTTGTGTGTGCATTCAACTGTTAGTATGGTGAGAATTTCAGAATGACATGTGAGCCCACAGCTATGTCAGACACTCTTTCATAGTATTCAGGACAAAAGTGCTGTGGCAGTAGCATTATGTACTGTGTCCTCAAGCTACTTTACCTAGATATATAAGGGTTCTTATCTGACAGCAGGCAACGTGAGTGCGTATACATCCAAATATTACTTTTGAGGCAATTTTACACAGAGATATGACACCACATCCATGTAAGAGACACTCCTCCCAGTATGCTCTTCTCAGCATACAATAATGCTATCATACTCCGTAAAGTGCAATGTGACAGTGTTAAAGTCAGACATACGTGGTGGTGCTAGTGTTACACTGCATGACATTCATCTTCTATAGCTACACAGGTGTAATGTTCAAATCAGGCCTAGTCCACTGTTTTGAGTGTGGATGGTAGTACATTATTGTCATTGTATGATCTTTGGAATCACTCTTCATTTCACTACCACTTAGGAGATCCTTTAATGTAGCCCCATGCATCCACCATCCTATTTTTTCCTCTGGGAACATGACATCCTTCCTGCAGAGGAGTGGAGAATGTCCTCATGTCAAATATGCATACACACAGCATGATGCAGAATCCTTCCATGAGCCTTTGCAAGCCATCTCCCGACCACTGCATGTGCGATTGCTAATTCTGTCATGCTGTGGTGCACATGTACCATCTGGATAGTGACAGCGTGTTACACAATCCAACAAATACACACATACATACAATAGTCTTACTCTCTTCCATCATATAGATACAAGGATTTTTTTAAATGGTGTATTAATGGCTAGGATATTATGTGATGTTGACCATTAGCTTAATAATGTTCTATGATCCTGTGAACATTTGACATGTCAATGTTGCTGTCATTGACTTGTGCTATACTGAGGTGTGCATTTATAGCATGGCTACAAGATGGTGTTAAAATCTGTAATGTGAACTAATGCATTGATTGCCGCTGCTGCCATTTCATTGTATGCTCCTTCTACAAAGGCTGTAGTAACATGCCTCCTGACAACTGTTGACATGGTATGATACACTTTTATGTATATTGTTGGCTTATTAGGACATGTGTTGCACTGGAATAGATCAACATTCTACACAGTTCTCATTCCACCATCACAGTGACACTTGCAGTATTTCACAGGTGTGCATTTGTCTACCTACCACCATTAAATGCTTTGTGACAGACATCAATATAAATTCATACTGATTACATGTGCACATAAGTCTTGTTTCATCCATGTTGTAATGCTGTGATATACACAAAAATATTTTGTTCAATTGCAACCTCATGGAATTCATTGTATATGCAATTGTGTTGCTATTCCCAAGGATTATTGCGGTAGTCAGCAGCACCATAGTATGACTATTAGCATTTGTGTCAGGAAATGTTATGCATGAGCCAGAAACAACTGATTTGTATTCTGTCTTTATATGGCATCAGGCCTCCCAAACACAGCTTTCCCATCAACACATATAGGTATAAGTTGTGCAGTTGATTTAATTACGTGATGGTGATACAGTCGTATGACTGTGTGAACAGTACCAGTGTGTGGAATGTGATGCATAACCAGGATTGTGCTTGGAGGTGTTTTCACAAAACATTTATTTCAATAAATGTGAAATGTTAAAGGGAATACACAGCTAAGCACACAGCTGTTTGCAGATGCCACCAGCCATACTCAACCAGAGGAAACAGACAATCTGCTAGCTGACAGTTTGTCTCACACTTCACCCCCCTGTTGCTACTGGCCATCCGCCAAAGTATACATGCAAACATTACTCAGTTTTTCTTCTAAGAAGGGCAGCTCATCTGTGCCCTCTCTATGACTAATAAGAATCAATGGGCCCTGACAACATCACAGGTTGCCTATAGCATAATTTAAAACTTGACCTACCAGACACAGTTGGATCCTTACTTCAACAAGGCCTCTAGACAGTCTATGTTCTCATAGAAGGGTGTACAGAAATAGTCTTGATGCATGGAGTTATAGATCCATACTCCTGACTGCCCTCATCTGTGAGGTACATCAATGAGTCATCATGGACCTTATAAAAATTACACATATTCTCCCGATTGTGTACCAAATCCATGTTTGATTTGTTAAGGCTACATCATGTCTGTTGCAGCTGTTTGATGTCTGTAAGAAGGTTACCAAGGACATGCATGTGGAAAACACTATCATCCTGCATAACTTGACCTGGCCAAGGCATTTGACATAAATCCATGCTTGGTATTACAGAGAAACTGTCTCAAATGGGAATAAACACCTATGTCACCAAGTATGCAGACAAATGGATGACATAGATGACAGATATTGTCAAAGTGTATGACATGACCTCTATGTAGAATCCAGTGACCAGGTCCATACCTCAGGATTCTATTAGGCCCTTTCGTGTTCATTATTTTAAGTCTCATAAGTCAAGTCTAACTTACACATCATTTGTCTAACCAGCTTTGTGGAGGACTGCAAATTGTGGACAATTATTGATTCCAAGATTTGTATTGGTATAATGCAGACAGTATTAACACACACAAATGATTGTTGCCAGAGACATGGAGACAAAGTAGATGAACAGAAACCATGGGGGAATTAGTTCTTTTATAAAAGCAAATACACAAGCTAATTACAACACCCATGTGAGCAGACCACGTGGTATGTGACTTATGTACTTAGGTAGATGGTATGCAGAACATCCACCAGCATGTGCCCACAGTGGTGACTATTCCTTTGTATGTAGCACAACTCCTAAGTATGTGCAGGACATCCACATCAAAAGGCATTATAGTCCCATTGTTCTCAACCCTCATCACACCAATAATTGAGTACAGTGCACTCTTTTGTATGTACTTCACAACACATCTTCCAGGGATGATTTACTCAGGTGTATCACTTTTGCCACAGTGAGCTCCCACACATCTTATTAGTAATACCTAAGTATTCTTTTTGATGCATAAATATTAGGAGTTGATAGTGCAGAACTCCTTTCAAGGTGTTATAGAAGATGCATGTGTGTTCCTGTGATGCGCCCTGTAAATACACAACTGATTGGCAACATTGATGACATGGGTTACATTTGTGACAGTGTGGAGTGTGCCATATATATGCCATGCAAATGTTTCAGCTAGCCAGGAGTGCTCGTAATTTAAACTACAGGTATAACAGTGTCCTTCTTAACACCTCCAAAAGATGTTAATTTCTGAGGAAAGTGTGCTTGATTCCCCTTATAGATTACTGACAAATCAAGAGAATTGTACAAGTATGCTCTTGCAGAACCATATATAGTAACTCACAATCACATATTTTATGCCAGTGACACAGATTAATGGTGGTATTAATCTAGTATTGTCCATTATTGTGTGTGGTTCTGCCTACCATTGTCCATGAGCCTGTTGCTATGTGTCCTGCTTGGTTGAGATCTATGCTGACATTACATTCATATTCAAGCAACTCATTTTGCACATCTTTACAATATGCACCTACCCCCTGTTGTATATACTGTCCTTGATAAATGTCCTCTCCAGTGATCATGTCACAATGCTTATATCACAAAAAAATCTTCTCCATTGATATGTCACCTTGTGTGACAGTCACACAATATACAATAACTGCGTGATGATATGACTATACCCACACAGGAGGTGTAAACAGCAGTACGTATGGCATAATGAAGATATGTGATTACTGTTTATGCTACAACTGTCTTGTCTTTGTGGTGTATGTACATTGACATGCCCTCATCTGCTGCACATTACCATGTTTCATTTGTCTTCTTCCCCTGTGTTCATTTCTACAATTCATGTATGTGTCCCTTTTCAATGCACACACTTCCCCAGAATAATTATTTATAATGCAGTCTATGTACCCTTGCTGATCACTACAAAAACTTTTATTCAGAATGCCTAAAACAGATTTTCACACTACTCTTCACGGACTACATTTTCCTATAATGTGTTAGAACTTTATACATTGCCTTATATTATCCCATTGGCTGTCCATGGAATCCGGCAGAACTAGTTTGCCTGGAGGCAAACAGGTTTACATTTCTGCAGGTGTTCATGTTGCTTTACACGTTTTTCTGCTGCTGGTCACGAAACCATGCTTGTATTTGTATAAACACAATGTGCAGCATGCATATGCAATTAGTGCTGCTGCTCCTCAAGCTAACATGTAAACTCCATTTAGGCTTTGTGCTAAGACTACATGGGGTTTATTGAATCCCCAGGACAGTCTGTTTGTTTCAATATTTCACAAAGGCATATTCTGTTAATCTGAACCAAATGAAGATGGTGCACACTTTCCTATTATGTAATGCTACTATGAGCTTTAAGATTTTATAACATCTGTTGTTTTGTGGAAAATGTTGCTTACTGCCCTTATATTTTGAACTTTTTCTGGCACGAGGCATAATTTCAGAGGTGATAAAGAGTCCAGTGCTTGAAACTCACAAGTACTGATTGCTTCTGAGAAAGTGGCATCAAAACAGAGCTGTGCCTAACCTCACTTACTTAAGTTATGGTGCTATTTGACTTAGTTCATATTCCATGGTGACAAAATTATGTCACCTACTCAATCCTAGTTTTTTTTTTTAAATTATGAGAACCATTGGTACAGGTAAAAGGAGAGATATTTATTGTATCTTGTTAAGATTATCCAAGAATGTTGGCTTTTTTTTACTTCAAGATGAGTTTTTTGACACCTTTATTGAATTATCACTTGTGACACAGGCAAACATATTTATATAAAAGAAAACAAACTGTGTTAACTTGTTCACAGTTACAAGCAATATACATAGGATATATTATTTTGTACAATATAATTAGTCCAACATTACATAAAGTGGTCAATTCCTGCCTTCCTTAAAACCTCATTTTTCTTCTAAAACATTTTTCTGCGTGTATTGATTCCACAATTTCATACGTGATTTGCTCCTACCCTCTTTTAAAGATATTTTCAATTCTTTTAACTCTTGTTACAATATTCACTACTTCAAATACAGTTGCTTTAGACTTTGCTTTCCATTTTCTAGTAATCACTTTTTGGTGGCCACCAGAATTAAACTTAACAAGGACTTACTATGTCTAGGTAATTCAGATCCTGTATCCCAGCTCAAAAAATAATTTTATTAGTTACATCCATTTCAGAGACAGTATTCTGTATGGAATTTTTTAAGTCAGCTAATTCATTATATTTCCAAAACATTTTCCCAGTTACCTGTTTCTTCCCCATCACACCTCAAGCATTTGTCATCTACCTAAGGAAAATTTTTTGGAGTCTGCTTGAAGTATAAAAACACCTATGCACACACTTCAAGCAAAAATCCTAAATCTTATAGACTTGCATATTTGGAACCATACGTATGCTGAGCCAAGAACTCAGAGTTAGAACTTGTATCCATATTTATTGGTGTAGTTTTAAAAAAAAATATTTGTGCATATCCATCTTTTTTAAAGGACACATCTCATTTTAACAAAAAAGTAAGCAGTTCAACTTTGGAAGGACAAGAATGTTTAGTGAGTATCAGTGTGAAGTCTGTATACACTGTGATACTACATGATGTAGGGACTGAGTAGATTAGTAATATGTTAATGAATGAGGAAACTTACAACAGTTTTTCAGTTTGCATTTGTGAGTGATTCCAACCCCAGTAGGGTGTTCATGGTGGTCTAATATGTATCCACTTCTAAACCTCAACTTAAATGAAGACATCTTCAGGTCATAATTTGAATTTAAGTCTCATAGTAACCCACTTTAGATATATATTTCCTTTATATTTAATCTATATTTCCCTTTATTTTCCAGCTAGTATTGAACCAGGACTATTTTTCATAAGGTGAAATATCCAAGTGTAAAAGGCAGCCTATAATAGATTCCACAGTGTGCCATTTAAAAATTAGAAAATAAGCATAAGTAATTTCAGGACTGAGCTTAGAAAGGGCATTTTTGGTGGTTAAGGCTACTGCTGTCATAGTTTCCCAAAGATTCACTATATAACCATTTTCCTGCAATTTTGTATATTTACTTATATGGTTCAGTTCCCCTTTTATACATTTATTGACAACACTGTATGGTCTCATGAAGGATACTGGTGCTACACCCATTTCTTCCTACTTCTGTCTTTTATCAGGTGCAGTAGGGATCCAGAGGTCTCTGGGATAATTAGCATAAGATTAAATGTTGACAGCATTCTGGGGGAGTATGCTTGGGAACTGGTGGATATTGCAACAGAGCTCTGTGACTTAAAGACTTAAGATCCACTGATAAGAGAACGGATGTAACTTAGACCCTGGAATAATTAATAGAATGTAGTGGGGGGTCACTATGACAGGAGGTAGCACTGATGAATCATTCATATATCAATAAGTAAAACAGAAAGATAAATGGGTTTCTAATATGATCTAGTAGTTAGGATTCCTGTTTTTTGTTTAGGCAGCCTGGGTTTGACTCCCAGTATGGCAATGGGATACTTTTCTGTGGATTCTGTAGGGTAGTGGTTTTCAAACCTAACACACATAATGTCCTGGTTTCAATTTCCAGTGAAACCATTAGAATCTTTGGGAGCTGTCATTTATCTGTGACTGCTATTATTATGTGGCTGCTTTGGAACTCCTCATTAGAGGTTTGTGCATTTGCATTATTTCTATTCTTTGCACTTTCTTATTGCTTAAGTCCAAATTTGTTTCACTTCACATTTGTTTTATTTTATATTTTCCTTGGAGTTTTTAAAGTTATTGGATAAGGCAAGTTAGTAGAAGGTTTATTTTCCATTACCTGATTGCAAAGAGATTAAGTCTAAATGATCATTAGGAGGTGTTGAGAAATAGCATTTATTATTTAAGGTAATCAGAGCAGTAAAAGGACAGCTGCTACTGATCTGTTTAGGTTTGCCTTAGTTTAATTTTGCTTTATTTAAGTTTGTTTTTTCTTGCAGTTTAAAAACGTATTTTATGGTTAAGTTAAGAAAGGTTTCTTTAACATTCTATGATGGTAAAGAGATTAGGTGATCTGTGAGAGGAGGTGAGAAGGCAGCATTTATTATTTAGCTCAGTGACTTTTGAGCAGACTGCTCCAACCGTACATTTGACTTTGAAAGCATCTACCTACCTCATCTTATTTGCCATATTAGTGAACATTAGTAGCTCAAATTGGGAAAGTCCTACCCTTTGACTGTTAAAGCTTCAATTAATGTTATCTTTCAAGTTTTCCTATGCTTAGTGCATACTGCAGTATCTAGAGTATTAACCCATTTTTTTCATTTTAGTTTTAAAATCACAAACATCTGGTCAAGGCGCCCAACCTGTCAGGCATCATTTTGAGATTAGTGCTTTTGCTTTGCTTCTGTCATGAAAAGGACCAAATAGATGTTATTTTTCTGGCCTTCCTACTGAATAGGGATTGGTTGGAGGTTGGTGTCACAAGGTACAGGGTTTGATTCTCATCTTTAAAAGGGAAATTGGCTAAGCTTAAAATGGCCCACAAGAACAACTAGTCAAGTACTTACCAATGAACTTGTGAAATAAAAAATACCAAGAATCCTGAAAACTGCTTCCTAGGAGCTGCCTTGGGATTAGTGCTTCTGTTTTTCTTCTGGTGAGAGAAGGAGCACATGGACATTGATGGCTGACTGTTTCTTATTGGGCAGGCTATATGGGATTTCCCTGACTGATCCATTTTGGAGCATTGTACAGTTTCACTCACTTGTGTTGAGATGCTGTACATGCTGTCTAGGGCATCCAATGGGAGCAGACTATAAAGAGCCTACTGATCTCTTGAATATCTGCAATGAAATTGCTATTACCACACAAACAATCACCTGCTTCTCAGGAACCAGCGTGAGATTAATGCTACTGTTTTCCCTACTGTTAAGAGAAGGAGCAATGTACATTGAATCCTAGCTGATTGCAGGTGTATTGAAACCACTGCTAGTAGTAACCAGGTAGGAGCCAATAGGCAAATCACCACTATTTATCATTCTTGTCGTTTTACTATGTATTGCTAGATTAGCCATCATACAATCTATCTTCAGAGTATTAAACTGAGTACTTCATCTGTGAGTCTCCAGGATCTTCTTTAGACTCTCCCTCCAATCACTTGGGTAATGTGACCACTCCACTCTCTGGTAGCATGGCTCAGCAATCTGCTCTCACCCCATCTGTGGTCATTTTGATTGCATTAGGTGTTCAAAGGCAATGTCAAAACTGCCTTATGCTTATCAACAGTTCACTGCTTTCATCAATTGAAAGTATTACCAGTAAGAAATGTAAACATTTAAGAAACAGGGAGGCAAGTCTCTCATACCAGCTCACTGGAAGTAAGAATTGTATATCCATAATACCACATCAGTCACAACACACAACTAAGCCAACAACGTATTCTGAGGCTGTAAAGAAAAAAATTTCAAAAGCCTTCGGGAGTGCACTATAAATATTTCAATGTACTGCACACAAGACCACACCTACTCCTCTCCCACGTACTGCTGCTCCACAAAGATCGCCCAAGAGTCACCAGAAAAACAGGTCAAAAACCATAAGGCCCACTAAGGCTGCCACCACAAAGGGATTTTATTTAGTCATAGGTGACAATATAGTTAGGCATACAGACTAAACACTCACCAGACTGGACAAAACAGCATGATTGCAAGCTTCTTTGTGAGTTCCAGGATTTGTGAGATCACAAGAGCCCAAAGTTACCTTAAAACACACAAATATGATTACAACCTTGTGATGACCTACATAGAAGTGAAGGACATGCACCTAGAAGGGCGTGCAGAGAGATATGATGGAAGTTATGTATGTTTCAGAGGCAGGAAAGACACTGGTTTTGAGTAATATATTGCCTTCACCAAGAACGATGCCTAGATGCCAAGACAAGATAATTGGCTTTAACAAAGTGGCTAAGCAGGGGATGCCATTCTGTTGGGTAAGATTACTGGTATGTGATTGACTGTGCAGTTGCTAGTAAGAGAATATTTATTTTGATTTATATTTTATTTTTTACCACTGTTTTTCATAGTTTGTAAGAAGAAAGGGATAAGGGGACAATAAGATTTACTTTGGTTTGTATTTTGTTGTTTTAGCTTTTATTTTCATTGTTTGTTGTTATAAAGGGATATGTTTTAGACCAGTGGTGCACAATGTAGGGCCCCAGGGCCAAATCCGCCCCTCGACACAACACCATTAAGCCCCCAGAGAGTAACTAACAATTTTTAAAAAAGTGAAAAAATGCTATGCCTTACTCCACTCACTCAAACTTTCCAGCATGTGCTTACTTACCTAATCGACTGTGGAAGTAACTATTCTTTGTTGTTTATAACTTGTAGTCTGTAAACAGTCAGACCTTTCTGCAAGAATTTGTAATAAGTCATGGCTGCAAGCCAGAATAAAATTAAATGCAAAGCTGATGTAGAAAACAGGCAATTTCATGACTGCTGTCTTAACAGATAGCCTAGTATGAACCTATGAACCTATAACCTCAAAAAAAGGCATAGCAAAATTAATTAAAACAGTGGCGAAGCCAACACACTCACCTGGCTTATAAATAGCCTAGTATGAACCTATGAACCTAAGTAAAAATGCCAGTTTCCTGTACCTATTGTTAACTTCTAACAATCTACTATGTTTTGAGGTGGCCTGCAGATTCATAAGAACTCGTGTAGTGGCCCTCCCTATAAAAAGGTTGTGCATTACTGTTTTAGACAGACAAACTCTAGCCATTCCAAGGGGCCTAGTCAGCTATAAATTCACAAAGACTCCAGAGAGGACAATCCAGAGCTTATATGAAACAATCATGTGCTGATTTGTAATTTATAGATCTTTACTGTGAAAAAGAGGTGGAACTGTAAGCGATAGTGAGCAGAAGCTACTTAGCAAGCATTTGCTCGTGATGTAAAATAATTCCAGCTTTTGTGTTACTTTCACAACTGGTATGATCAGAGCAATGACTTTATTCTACTTAATTTAATATTTAGTTGTATATTCTTTGTGTGATTTTTCTCTTAGAAGTTGATTTAAAATCTCTTTGAATTCTGTTGTAGCTGATTTTGATTATCTTTTTTAGAATTCTTTATTTGTTTGCGGCTGAAGAATTGGTTCCTTAAACGAGTATTTCATTAATGAGTTGCTAATGCACAAGTATCTTATACAGTGTAGTAAATTCTGTGTATATTTAAAGGTTATAGCTGATAACACTGGTGAGCTGTGGTCCTCTTGTCAATAGTTGGATGACTTGTTTACCATTATTAGTAGTAAATCTAGACTTACTGCTGATGATTCCATTTGTGCAACTGCTACAGCATGGAGAACTTTTGTTACCGTTTTTTAACGGTGAGCTGCCTATCGGGGGCTAGGATCCGCCACATTACACACGCACTCAGGTCACTCCAAAGCAAGTACAAGTATGATTCAGTCATTGTCCATGCGGGTGTGAATGACCTGAGACGTACCTCCCTGGACTGCATGAAAAGAGACATTGAGGAGCTCTCCGATTATGTAGCCCAGACTGGTATGACCCTGACCCTGAGCAGCATCCTGCCTTCACCAAGAATGATGCCTCAGTACAAAGACAAAATGATCAGTTTTAACAATTGGCTTAATCACTGGTGTCATTCTAGGGGGATCCAATGTCTGTCAGCCTGGGATGACATGCTGGACAAGCCACGTTGCTCGCAAGGGATGGCTTGCACCTGTCACCACTGGGCTTCGGATACTGGCCAAGGCTCTTGCCACCCCATAGTGCCTTTTTAGGCAATGCTCAAAGGACAAATCAACCTCCATAAAAACAAAAATGGAAAAAATTAAGGGTAATGCTACTCAACGCCAGAAGTCTAAATCTCAAGATGCAGGCACTCGAAGCACTTCTCAGTATGGAGAACATCGATGTCTGTGCAGTAACTGAGAAACCTGGTTCAAGGCTCCTGAGAGCACTCCAGCTACCAGGCTATACCTCATATCATGCGTTCGACCTCAAGTTCCAGGCCGAACCACAAAGGGAGGGTGTCCATTTTCATAAAGGACACCTACACACACTGCCTCTCGATTGGTGGCTACCCATGAAGCATCAGAAAACATACAAGTTTTACTCACCATAGGCAAAACTGCCATACAACTGGTCGCATGTTATAGAACTCCCTCCCAATCCCAGGAATCCCATCAAGCATTCCTGAAAACACTGGAGGATATGAATGTCACACCAAACACCATCATATTGGGTGACTTCAACTACCCCAGCATAGACTGGGCCCACTATTCTAGCCCTAACACCCTAGCCCAAAGATTCCTGGAATTCATAAACTCAAATGCTATGGAGCAACTGGTCACTTCTCCTACGAGGAGAGATAATATACTTGACCTGATTATCACAAACATCGGTCCAAATGCTCCGCTTTGGATATAAACCCTCACTAGTAAGATCTGATCATAAACTGATCACGTTGGATGTACATATCCCACCCCAACCCCAGAACAAAAGACTACAGTGAAAACTTTTCAAAAGCTGACTTTCGGCTCCTCAACTCAGAAATGATATCCCTTAAGCCTACTGGGTTAATGGAAACCACATTCCAAAATGCTGAATCCTTCACAAAAGCCTTCTACGGACATCTCCAAGAATGCATGGATCAAGCAATCCCAACTAAAACAAAGACCCTCTCCACCAAGGGAAAGCGCCCGGTTTGGTGGACCCCAGCTATAAACAAACTGTACAACAAAGAAGGAAGCTACTGCAGGACAAAGCCAAATCCCACAAGGGAAGGCTTCCCTGATCAGCACAAGTAAAACTACGTTCTCTCATAAAACATCTAAAGCAAACTTTGAGAAAAGATTGCCAAGGATACCAAAGACAATCACAAGGCCTTCTACAATTATGCCCATCAGAACCTTGTGTGAGATCACAAGAGCCCAAAGTTACCTTAAAACACACAAATATGATTACAACCTTGTGGTGACCTACATAGGAGTGAAGGACATGCACCTAGAAGGACGTGCAGAGAGATATGATGGAAGTTATGTATGTTTCAGAGGCAGGAAAGACACTGGTTTTGAGTAATATATTGCTTTCACCAAGAACGATGCCTAGATGCCAAGACAAGATAATTGGCTTTAACAAAGTGGCTAAGCAGGTGATGCCATTCTGTTGGGTAAGATTACTGGTATGTGATTGACTGTGCAGTTGCTAGTAAGAGAATATTTATTTTGATTTATATTTTATTTTTTACCACTGTTTTTCACTGTTTGTAAGAAGAAAGGGATAAGGGGACAATAAGATTTACTTTGGTTTGTATTTTGTTGTTTTAGCTTTTATTTTCATTGTTTGTTGTTATAAAGGGATATGTTTTAGACCAGTGGTGCACAATGTAGGGCCCCGGGGCCAAATCCGTCCCTCAACACAACACCATTAAGCCCCCAGAGAGTAACTAACAATTTTTAAAAAAGTGAAAAAATGCTATGCCTTACTCCACTCACTCAAACTTTCCAGCATGTGCTTACTTACCTAATCGACTGTGGAAGTAACTATTCTTTGTTGTTTATAACTTGTAGTCTGTAAACAGTCAGACCTTTCTGCAACAATTTGTAATAAGTCATGACTGCAAGCCAGAATAAAATTAAATGCAAAGCTGATGTAGAAAACAGGCAATTTCATGACTGCTTTCTTAAGTAAAAATGCCAGTTTCCTGTACCTATTGTTAACTTCTAACAATCTACTATGTTTTGAGGTGGCCTGCAGATGAATAAGAACTCGTGTAGTGGCCCTCCCCATAAAAAGGTTGTGCATTACTGTTTTAGACAGACAAACTCTAGCCATTCCAAGGGGCCTAGTCAGCTATAAATTCACAAAGACTCCAGAGAGGACATATTATATGAAACAATCATGTGTTGATTTGTAATTTATAGATCTTTACTGTGAAAAAGAGGTGGAACTGTAAGCAATAGTGAGCAGAAGCTACTTAGCAAGCATTTGCTCGTGATGTAAAATAATTCCAGCTTTTGTGTTACTTTCACAACTGGTATGATCAGAGCAATGACTTTATTCTACTTAATTTAATATTTAGTTGTATATTCTTTGTGTGATTTTTCTCTTAGAAGTTGATTTAAAATCTCTTTGAATTCTGTTGTAGCTGATTTTGATTATCTTTTTTAGAATTCTTTATTTGTTTGCGGCTGAAGAATTGGTTCCTTAAACGAGTATTTCATTAATGAGTTGCTAATGCACAAGTATCTTATACAGTGTAGTAAATGCTGTGTATAGTTAAAGGTTATAGCTGATAACACTGGTGAGCTGTGGTCCTCTTGTCAATAGTTGGATGACTTGTTTACCATTATTAGTAGTAAATCTAGACTTACTGCTGATGATTCCATTTGTGCAACTGCTACAGCATGGAGAACTTTTGTTACATATATTAATGACTGGACTGATGAGATAAATAATGTTAGGCAAAGAGCAAATAGAACTCATTTAGGGAAAGATGTGTCTATTGTCAGTAAAGATCACTCAATCCATATTGAATACAATAATACCACTGTCAACTTTGGAATTCAAAATGCAAGTATTCAGCAATCTGAGGATTCAGAGCATATGGAAGAAAATAAGAGAAAGAAAGGACAAAATTTACAACAAAGAAGGAAGAAAAATAAACTGATTAATGTCTATAAATCAAAGAGAATACACACTAAAAAGGACACTGCCTTGTTATGTAACACACAGATTACAGGGAATGTGAACATTTTTCTACTACAAAACCTTTAATCTACAGGAACAAAGCATATTTTTTTATACAAAAAGGGAATGTAGAAAAAATAGCAAAAGGGCAGGTGAAAAGGAAGAAATCAAAACTGACCATGGAAGGATTGAAGAACTTCACTGTAAGAAAAATGAGAAAGGCAGAAGCTGACAACATGGCTCAGTCTGTGAATGTCCACAAAATCCAATTAATAACTGTAAGCCAAGGAACTTGTAAATAAAATACAAATTTATTCTTATCGAATGAAGCGCTTTTCGTTGGCACAAATGTATCAACTTCTTCAGATTCAAAACAGTTTTGTGAAATACACACACCACTTAAAACAACTTACTCTTGTCATGTGATCACCATCAGCTGGTGCTGCTGTTCTAGAGCCTGCTCATATTTAAAGTGATATTACATATAAAAAGCAGTAATAAAACACATTGTGCACGCTGGTACAACGTTCAACAGACTGATAAAACCTAATCTAAGCTAAACAGATTAACTACACTTAGCAGTCAATATTGACTGCTTAATAATAAAGAGTAAATCAATTAGTGTTACAATTAAACAAGTTAAACTTATGGCAATCCTGGTTGAATAACAATCCTAAGAAGTCAGAAATTGTCAACCAACAACTCAGACAGGATTGGTTCTATGCTGTCAGTTAACTCAATTTTACAATACAAGTAAAAGTGTTAAAAATACATTAATAACCAATACGTTTATACAAATTGTACTTAAAAAATGCTAACAAGCGACTATCTCAAGAAGTCAGAAATTGACCATTGGTCAAGGCCATTTTTTTTTACAGCTGATACAATCTTTGGTAACAGAAGTGAGACTGATTCCCAATTTTTATTCAAGATAAATCTGACCATTTGACTGTCATTACTGAAAGTAGCTATGAAACTAGCTTGAAATTCTTTAGTTGTCTCCCCAGTTGTTACTTCTGCTGTCAATGCATGGTTACTAATAGTGCTGCCCTCTATCAAGTTCGTTACCTCAACATTTATTGTGTTTGCAAAATTACTGTTAAGTAAATGTTTAACTGCACCTAACTGTCTCAAGTCTCAACCAGGATTGCCATAAGTTTAACTTGTTTAACTGTAACACTAATTGATTTATTCTTTATTATTAAGCAGTCGATATTGACTGCTAAGCATAGTTAATCTGTTTAGCTTAGATTAGGTTTTATCAGTCTGTTGAACATTGTACCAGTGTGCACAATGTGTTTTATTACTGCTTTTTATATGTAATATCACTTTAAATATGAGCAGGCTCTAGAACAGCAGCACCAGCTGATGCTGATCACATGGCAAGAGTAAGTTATTTTAAGTGGTGTGTGTATTTCACAAAGCTGTTTTGAATCTGAAGAATTTGACACATTTGTGCCAACAAAAAGCGCTTCATTCGATAAGAATAAATTTGTATTTTATTTACAAGTTCCTTGGCTTACAGTTATTAGTCAGATTTTGTGGATTATCAGCTTGTTTTTTGGTTTGTCTCATCAGTCTGTGAATGTACAAAGCCAGCTGGTCATGAATTGTGTGCTTACAAATGTAATAGGCAATGAAGACAGTGGGATTAATAAGACTAGTGGTGATGAAGATCATTCCTTTGTAACAACTGGCAAAGCAGATACTATTGAATTAAACGTTGAAGATTTGACAGATCTGGTCAGAAAAGTTATTCTTGTAATTGGAGATTCATTAATTAGAGGAACTGATACTTCCAGTTGCAGAGAAGATAATGAACATCGAATAGTGTTATGCTTGCCAGGATCAAAAACAGAGGATGTGAAAAGGCCTTAGAACACCTTAATGTTAAGAAGTATAGATTTTTTTATTCGTGTTGGTACAAATGATTTCATCCACAAGGACTCTCAGTCCTCTTAGATAACATAGCCTATACATGTGTTAGGATGTATTTTTCACAAATCACATAGAGAAAGGAGACTTAGATAATCGAGAATGAAAAGATTTTTTGAGTAAATATCTACATGAAAAAAATGTCCTGTTTTAAAAAATGGAAGTGTGTAGAACATCCGAACCTTATTTCGAGCACACATATGTTTAGACAGAATGGCATGCACTTGCCAAGATCATGAAAGAGGATTTTTGCAGCAGAAGTTATGCAATATTTGACAAACACAAGGCAGGATTTTTGCAAGGTCAAAAATGTAACAGTTCACAGATAGCAACATTTGATGAATTTCTAATGATTGTTAATGCTAGGAGGATTAATAATAAAGTTTTTATTGGAAAATTTGCCACATTCCCACAAGATTGATTTTATTGTTTGTGAAACATGGTTAAAGAACAATGACTAGAAAACACTTCTGTCAGGGTATAAATACTTTTAACAGACATTCTAACAAAAGTCAGGTGGAGGTGTTTTGATAGGGATTAAAGATTATGAGACCTGTGATTATTACATATTCAATGATAACACCAACACTGTAGATAGTGTAGCTGTGACAATAAAGACAACCCTGGGAAATATAACAATTGTTGGAGTGTATAAACCACCAAAGTCAAGTGCCAATGACCTAGAGGAATTCTTACATTTTTTGTAATCACAGGAGGGAAGAATAATAGTGGCTGGGAAATTATTTACAACATATGTTCAGGAACAACAGTTGCTTCAGATTGTAAACATACTAGACATTACAGTTCCTAAAGAAATTACTGTTACTTCATTTCCAGTTTTACGGCCATTGATGTGAATTGATTATGGGGCTATAAAAGTTCATTTCTTGCTAAGTAATTGTTCCACACCAAAATCTAAACCAATGCAGAGAAGATTAATAACAAATTATATGGAAGCAAAACAGTTGTTATATAAAACTAAGTGGAGTGATGTGTTTAGTGGAAAAGCTGCAGAAGGAATTTGGAAAGTTTTGAAAGATAAATTTTTTTGAATACAAAAAAATAAAACAAAATGTTTAACATCAGGATCTAGGCACACAACTTCAGGAGGATATATTTCCATTAGAACAAGATACTTTATGAAGATGAGAGACAAAAAAATGTAAGGAATGGAAAAGATATCAAACTAAAACTTTGAAAACTGAAATAAACAAGTTGGACAGATAAATTAAACATACAAGGAGATTCAATAAACCCCATGTAACTTTGAGTGAAGCCTATATGGCCTTTACGTGTTAGCATGATGAGCAGGAGCGCTAATCGCATATTCATGCTGCTCATCACACTTACACATATACAAGCATGGTTTCATGGCCAGCAACATTGTCACCAGCCAGGAAGCTGTTCAGACCAGCATGATCACAGAAAAAGATGCATTCAAGTTTGCTTAAGAGCAAACTTGGACAGCAAGATTGTACGGACTGCCTCAATGACTACCAGGGGTAAAAAAGCCACAATACCAGCAGTAATAACATAATAAAGAAAATGTACTGAATGCAATGTACACTAAAAACATATTTAAAGAATGAAACAGTGGTGGGGTTGGGTTAAATATGAAGGGCAGGGAAACTAAGCTGATGAAAATGGGCTCAGACATGAATGAAAAGAAAGAATAAAGAGGAAGAGGGCATGGTAAATATGTCAATGTCCCCAAAACAGGATATTTCAATGTATGTACATTTCTAGCATAAGTCAGCAGCATAACATTAAGCAAACATGTAGATAACATAGTACATACTGCTGTTACATCTCCTGAACAACTATACTATGATACAAACACTCATTATAGTATATATGTGATGGTTGCACAAGGTTGCATGTCAGTGGAGGGAAATGGTTGTAATATAAACATCACTGACATGCTCACTGGAGAAGACATTTAACAAGGATGCTATATAAATTAGGGGCATGTGCATACTCTGAAGATCTGCAAAATTACTTGCTTGAATATGATTGACATGTCACCTTTCAACCAATCAGAAAGACATAGCAACAGACAACAGACTCCTGGACAAACGTAGAGAGAAACAGGTACAATCATGGGCACTTTTTACAATATTACCACAATTAATGTGCAGCATTGACAGCATATGTGAGTGTAACTTATTATACATGTTTTTCAGGAACAGACATCAACAACTGTAATGATTGTCAGTATTCAAGTGGGTTTCACCACCCCTTCCCCAAAAATGACCAATTTTTTGATGGTTTAAAATGGACATTGTTAAAACTGGATTTGAAATCAGGACCAGTCATGTACATTTGATGGGTTTGCATGACACATAAGCCACAATCACCACCGGCAAGAATCAAACCTATGTCATCAGTGTCATCACTGAGTTGTGTATTTACTTGGTGCAACACAAAAAGATGCATCACACAAGTATCTAGTAGAACAACTTGAAGGAAAGTTTGCACTGTCAAATCCTAATGGGTTTACATCCCAAAGAATAGTTCCCTATGGCTTACCAGATGTGTGGGAGCTCCCTTTGCTAAGTGTGATACTCTTGACTAAAGAATTTCTGGCTGACGTAGGTATTGGTCATATGGATAACAGCACATGCAAACATCACACTATTATGAGTGGATTCCCTACACACACACTGTGTATTGCATGCATCTGACACATGTAATACCAATGTATAGTGTTTAAAGCATCAGCAACTGATGTGTGAATTAAGAAGTGATCCATTATAATGAATGGTACAGTAGTATGTGAGAATGATGGTGATACATCAGCTATACCGAAAAGTACAGCAGTGCAAAGTCAACTGTCAATGATTAAGGAAGCTATTACCGTAATATATTGTACACATACTAAACAATAAATGGATCACCTTCTACAAGCACAGGTCATACCTAAAGACATGTGCCACATGATCACTATCCCCTTGACATTGCCAGTAAAAATGTTACCCTGCCATGAAATCCTGACATACATCCATAAATGTTAATGCAAACTATCAAGTGGCAATATTGATGTGATGTACTGGTATGTCCGTTATGCAGTGGAGTCACTCCATAGCTGTACTGAGGCTATAATTACACTTCATAGGTTCGTAGAAGAGTACTAGATTAAAGGCCCAAGATCTCATACAAGCCTATACATATTTGACACAAGCTTAACAATTTTCAATAGGCAGGTGAACAAACTTCACAGAGGTATGAGCCTATGCTATGGTATGTAATACCAACTGCCTCTTGGGCGCCACCCTAGGAGTAAATTTATGATTACAAATCCACTGATCTAGGTTGCACTTGAAGAAGGTCAGGGAATTACGTTGCTTTACATGAATGGGAAGCTTGTTCCAGAGAAGGGACAATCTCTGAGAGATGTATCTATCTCTCCAACATGATTTTTATGTCAGAGGCTAGGCTGAGATCCCTGGAATGAGTGACCCTCATGCACTTTGTTTTATGAATGTGTAACATTTCCAGCAGGGCCTGATCAGACACTGCCCTGTAGGCCAGACACAGAGCACCACTTTGCAGTCTGTAGGAGACAGAATACTGTGAGAAAACTTAAAATTTTTCTGCATAGGACTTATTTTTATAACCTGTATTTTCCTGGTGAGAAAATTCTGGGTTCGCTCCAGCTGTTGCAGCTATCTGGTGAGGTACATGCAAAAAGGTGTACTGTACTCAATTATTTGTGTGATGAGGGTTAAAAACAATGGAATTTAATGTCCTTTGATCTTGATGCCATGCCCTTACTGATGAGTTTTGCCACATAGAAGTACTTTCTCATCACTGTGAACACCGGGTGGTTGAAGTTCAGATTAGGATCAACCTGAGTAACACATCATGTACCACTGGTTCTGATGTTAGTGGAATGCTGTCTACATTGCTATTAGGTGGGGTATTTGCTTTACAGAAGAGAATAATTATGTTTTTTTTTCATTTATTTTCTCTCCATGGCTCTGGCAACAATCATTTGTGTGTGTTAATCCTTTTTGCAGTATATTAGTATTATTCATGAATTGCATTATTGACCCCAATTTGCAGACAGCACAAACTTGGTTAGACAAAGACTGTCTACATTTTCATTCACTACTGAGAAATAAATACTGGATTGGAAAGGGCCTAACAAAGAAACCTGTGGTACACCCCTGGTGACTGGCTTCTTGCTAGAGGTAAATTCACCCACTTTGAGAGTATGTGCTCTGTTGTTGATCCATGTGGCTACCCCCCTGGTGAAGTAGGGGTTTATGCCCAGTTGAGAGAGCTTTTCTATGATACCTGAGTGGAGAATTGTGCCAAAGGCCTTGCCCAGGTCAAATTAGATGAGATGCACAGTCTTTACCTCGTCCAAAGCCTTGGTGACCTTCTCAAAGAAATCAAACAGATTTACAGACATGATATACCCTTTACAAATCCAAACTGGTTTGGTTCCAGAGTTGTGAAATTACCTATGTTGTTGTTAATAAGGTCCCTGATGACTATTTCCATAGCCTTAATGATGATGCTACTCAGGCTTATGTGTTCATAATTCTCTGGTTATGTTGATGTCTCCACCTTGTACAGAGGGGTAACTGTTGCTGGCCATCATTCTGCCAGAACATAGCCTGTCTGGATGCTGGTGTTAAATAGGGACCCAAGAGGGTTTGCTAGGTCACATTTGAAGTCATTTAAAATGCAAGCTGGGATCTTTTCAGGGCACATTGATTCCATGTTTTTAGGCTTAGAGAGGTCAGTGATGACATGCTCTCTTGAGATAATAGACTGAGGAATGGTGGCAGTTATACTTTGGGTGATGAACAGTGAGGACAGAGGATTGAGCTTTGCTATAAGTCTGTCAGCTAGCATGTAGACTATTTCCTGTGGTTGAGTATGAGTGTTGCTATCCACAACCAGCTCTGCCCATAACTGGATATTCCCCATAAAATTTCAGATGTAGTTACAAAATGCTTTGTGACATCACCTCCAAATACAACATTGTGTATGAATCACATGCAACACACTGGAACTGTTACAACAGTCATACAGCTCAACCTGTTTCATGTCATATTAGTTGTACATCATATGCCTATATGTTTATCAGTGGAAATGTGTGGATGACATCCCTGACACTATATATTGACACATTACAACTGTTCTGGATGCAATTCATGCATAACAGTTAATGAGAAATGAAAAACAGAGTATAAAGTATTAGTTCAGATTAAATCACTTTAGCTAGCAGATCTAGGAGACTCTCTCTCTCTCTCTCTCTCCAATACTGTTCCTGTGGGGAATAATGACACCTTGTTGAAATTTCCAGTAGTTTATTCAGTTAAGCACATAGATGGACAAGTGTTCTTAATGACAAATGCTGGAAATCCCTAAAAGCTTCTGTGGCACACCCTAATAATCCTTGTGAATAGCAACACAATTGCAGATACAATAAATTTCCCAAGGTTGAAAGTGAATCTGAACATGTCATATGTTTGTGTATATAGCAGAATTACATGTGGACAAACCCAGGCATATGTGACCATGTAATCAGTATGATGTAATATTCCTGTATGTCAAATAACATTTTCAGATGCTAGATATACACATGCACACCTGTGCTATACTGAAGCTGTCATTGTGATGGTTGAATGATAACTGTGTACAATGTGGATATACTGCACTATCAGAATACATGCCTTAGGAAGACAACAAAATACATAACATCATCTCATGTCCCCAGACCTCAGCAGGCATATTACTACAGCTGTTATGGAAAGAACCTGTAACCAAATGGCAGTGGACATCAATACAGTAGCTCAAATCACAGACTGGAATAAACTGTTGCAGGGCTACAGCACATCCATAGTTCAGCATAACATATGTGGGTGATAATAACATCAACAAGTGCAATCTTCAGGGCGTCATAAGGCATTACTAGCCTAATAGTCATGAGCACATAAAATCATAGCTATTATAACATCATTGCTATATTTTTGCTATATATATGTGAGGAAAAATAGAAGTTGTGCATGTGTATGTGTTTGATTTTATTACAGACTGTCTCTGTCCATATGTGACATGTTCACCACCCTATGAGTGAATTAGCAATCACACATCCAGTGGTCTGCAGATGGCTTGCACGGGGTAATGTAGTGAGTCTGCTTCATGAAGTGTGTATGCATATTTGAGATGATGACATCCTTAGTGTTCCATAGAAAGGATGTAATGTGGACAGAAGGAACAGGGGATGTTAGATTCATGGGCCTATGTAAGATGTTCTTCTGAGTGGAAGTCAAATGAAAAGAGATTCAAAACATCATACAATGACTGTGATATACCACCAACTACACACACACACACACACACACACACACACACACACACACACACACACTGACACACACATGCACGCACACATATGCACATACACAGACACCAGTTGATTGAAGTCAAATTCAAACACAACACATGTGTAGTTATTTAACCTGGATTCCTTACAATGTAAGACTCGCACCATTGCAAATGTCTGACTTTAGCACTCTCAGAGTGCACTTTAAAGAGGTTGACATCATCAGAGTATGCTGAGAGGATGTTGGGAGGATCATGTGACATAGATGTGGACTCATATCCTGGTGTAAAACTGTCTTCAGTTTCACTGCTGTGAGAAAAGAATACCTGCCTAACTAGTTATACAAGCTAGAGAACATAATGCTTAATGCTAGCACTATAGCAGAAGTCTGACTTTAACACAGTCAGAGTGCACTTTGTAGGGGAGGACAGCAACAGTTTGTGGTAAGAACACGATGTTGGAAGGATTGTGTGACATAGATGTGGACCCACATCCCAACGTAAAATTGTCTTCAGACTGATAGTTGAATAAACAAACACACACAAGCAAACACACACATGCAGACATACACACAAGTTGATTGCTGTGAAATTAGAACCTCTACCTCCTTAGTTACACAAGCTAGAAAACAGAGTACTTAACGCTAGTGCCATGACACAAGAATGACTTGAATAGTGTCAGAGTGGATGACATCATCAATTTATGGGAAGAAGATGATATTGGGAACACTTTACGAAACTGCTGTGGAGTCAAGTACCAATGTAAAAGTACATACTGAATAATACTTGAGTGAGGGCAGCAGGACTTGAAGTCAAGCTCTTCTGTCTATGAAACACTCACAAGTTGACTGTTGTAAGATTCCATTCCTTACCGAACTAGCTACACAAACTAGATAATACACTACAAGCTAGATATAGACTACTTAACAATAACACCGCAGTATAAGTCTGACTTTAACACTATCAGAATGCACTGTATAGAGGATGACATCATCAGTGTATGGTGAGAGAGATGATGGTGTGAGGGCTGTATGAAACTGCTGTGGAGTCATTTACCAGTGTAAAAGTATTTTTTGAATGATACTTGAGTGAGGGTAGCAGGACCTGGAGTCAAGCTCTTCTGACTACACACAGACACAAACACAAGTTGGCTGTTGTGCGATTCAATCCCTTACCTAACTAATTACACAAGCTAGAGAACACAGCACTTAACACTCACTCCATCACAGTCATCTGACTTTATCATTGTCACAGTGTTCTTTATAGAGGATGACATCATCAAAGATTTGCAGGAATGTATACTGTTATGAGACTTGTGTGCAAAGGCTGGACTTGTGATGTGATTGTGAGATTGCAGTTTGCAAAAATACATTTAACTACATCCTGGTAACCTAGGTCAAAGAAACTGTCATGAATGCATCTTGTAGAACTGAGCCATGCATTTACCTGTTTTTCAGGATGTTGTTTAGAAAACACACTCAGACATGCACACACACACACACACACACACACACACACACACACACACACACACACACACACACACACACACACACACACACACACACTTTGGAAACACCAGTACTGTAAGGGTGGAGGTATGTGTCTTCATATTCAGATGAAGTGATGTTCACATTAATAGAATTTAGTGATAATATCAATGTGTTATGATCATGGATGACTTATGTTCAGTGTCAGTATCAACCCATACCAAATGTAACAATGCAGTTATGTTGTGTATTTATGTAGTCTGCTTGACAATGGCCCAAGTACTGATATATAATTTGCAAGTGCATTGTGGCAGGGCACACATAAATATCTGAAATTATGTGTTCAGTGAAGCACACGGCCCTGCACTTCTCTTGTTTTTATGAATGCCTTTCCATGTAAATGAAAATATTGTTCCAGTAAACAGAATAAGGCATGCTAAACAACTAGTTACATAACACATTGCTGAGAAACTGATTTTCATGGATAATGGCAAAGTGTTTGCACATGTGTGATTCGTATTTCATGAATTCAACTTAAACTTGTGAAGTAGTTTGCGAAATATGTTATGGGAGAAATTGCTGACAGATAATGTGATGTTCATGGTGTAGTCTATATTTGAAACGTGGCCAAAGTTTTATTACACAAATACGTTTTCCCATAGCCTTCCCCCTTTACTCAATGTTAAGCACTGAGCAAATGTAGCTCTATGCTTAAGGAAAAAGTATAAGATTTAATTTGGTTCACCTTCCATGATACAAAGATGCTCAGTGGTGAGGTGCAGCTGTCAGCACTTTGGGCAGTACTAAGCATGGAAAATAACCTGCTGCTTTGCCTTTACTATGGCACAGTGTGTAAGAGCAGTGAGTTCCTAGTCAGAGCACAGCTGATCCAGGGTTCAAATGCAAGTTATTCTCTTTTTTACAAATGGTGTCAGGATGTATTAGCTAAGTAAATGAGATCAGGAATGCAAATTTGACTATCAATGACTGCACTAAAGTATGTGTCTTCCTCAAAGTTTATTAGTAATACCTACCTCAATACAGTTGTACAACTAGTAACTGTTTTGCAAGCCTCACTGCAAGTCACCAGTTAATTGTGTGTAGAGCTTTCCAGAAATGATAAGGGGTGTTACATCTTTTGAAATGATTATTATTACTCAATAGATATGCTAATTATTTGTGTATGACTGGATATCCCAAAAAGTGTGTGCGGTATGCTTCTTCACAGTAAGGACAGTTTCCACATCTCATTTGATGAACACTTCATCCATCGTCACCTGAACATGATACAAAGGAAATCCTACACCAGATTTTTAAATGCTGCATACTATAGGAGACTGATAAACTATTAAATCAAGGTAACATGTTTGTACTATCCATCAGTATAGTCATGTCATTGTGCAGAAACCATCAGATGACCTTCACATCCATCAGCCTAATAGATACACTCATGTAAAGAGGGGTATGAGTGAAGAAATGAATACAAGGAGAGATGAATATGCACATAACAACATTTTGTATAATGGAATATTCATGGGCATGTTTTTGGTCTGTTCTCATTATTAAGCTGAAAGAAACAAAATGTGAGCAAACCAACAGAGCTGAATATAGGCCAAAAAAATCCTGTGTAGATTCATTTAAAAAAAGGGGATGAAAGAAACAAAATGTCAGCAAACCAACAGAGCTGAATAAAGGCCAAAAAAAGTCCTATGTAGATTTTTTATTTAAAAAAAATGGGATGAAAGAAACAAAATCTTGGACTTTGTTGTTTGTGATCTACCTTTAGCAGGTGCTTGTTTTGTTTGTTCTCATTATTAAGCTGCTATGTTTTTTAGCATGAAGTGACTGAGTTAGAGGTAAAGAAGGGTTAGGAGAGGGACAACAGACTTATGGCAAGCAGAACAAGGTTGGATAAATATGTGATAGTTGTAGGGATGGATGTCACCTGAACTACTCATTTTTGGCCGGTATTCAATATATTGCCATGAGAATTCATAACTGTGGAAAATGTTAAGATATAGGTGATTAAACATATCATACAGATATCACATCACACTAGAAGTGATGTGAGATGCATCTAGAATTAAACCCTTGATGGCATGAGCAAAAACATCTTCAGTCAAGTGATTTATGTCAACACTCTACATAAGAAAGTTGTATATTTTAACATTCAGCAGTCTAAAGAACTACCAGAGTAACTGTTTCAAAGTAGTGCCTTTACTCTGCTTTACCTCTGTAATCCTCTAGCGCATCATGTTTAAGCAGCATTGTATGGATATAACTGTACAAGTGCAGCTGATGGCAATAACTCACCAGGTTTTGATGTAGGTCACGGTCACTGGGTATTGGTGCATGATACCAAACTCCACACAAATGCAGAGGACAAAAAGTGAAGGCTTTTTTATGGACTATGTTTAGCCATGTGTGTGTGTGTGTGTGTGTGTGTGTGTGTGTGTGTGTGTGGTGTGATTCTGTTTTTTGACCAGATAAATGGTGTGAAAATAGGGTTGATAAGAAAGTGGTGAAATGGCAGGGGCAAGCAAGAATTTGCAGGAGAGAATTAGGAAAGAACCCTAGATATCCACTTCTTCAGCACAGTAATGTGAATGTGTATAGCAAACCACAACACAGATGGATGACAACAACACAATAATGTTGTATAGCCAATTGGACCAAATCAAGTGTGACGAGAAGACACATATGTAAAGTAGAGAGCTATGTATGGGAAAAATCATTTTTGTAGGATGGGTGCCCATTTCTTTGGATTTCAAGAAGAAAGGAATGTTGGAGAAGGGACATAGGAATGTCATAGTCAGGTGGGTAGGGTAGGTGAGGAAGCAGGTGCAGACAAACAGGATAAGCAAGACAGACACAGATATGGTGATGGACACAAAAGGTTAGAGGACATCATGATTGGGGACAGGTAGGGGACACTGGAGACACATGCCTGTCAAGCATGGGCACATTGAGAATTTACTCCCCACCCTTAGTATTATCATCACTGTCCCTTTCCACAGTTTCACTTGAGACTGCTTAATATGAAAGTCTTTTCCCCATTTTAATGAGCAACCTGTCCAGGTGACTGGTGCAAGCACCAAGGCCAGTTTCTGTAACATCACACACCATCCCTGTCAGCTTCTGATGGATGATGTAATCATTGCCTCCACTAATATTCCTGGAGGGTACCAATCCACCAGCAGCCAGGACAGTGCTTCTTGATGTGGATGGGCTAGGTAGTACAGGGGCTGTGGAGGCATTAGTAGTGCCAGGTTGCATCTAGAGGTGCTGGGTGTTGGTGCAGCAGCTGGTGGTGAGGTTGGCAGGCTGAAACACAGAGGCTTGCTTACCTCCTGTGCTGAGAAGCATTTGGTTTCTTGGCAGAAAGTCATGACATCAGAACTGTGTGTTTCCATTAAAAAAGAGAGATAAAGGGTGGAGTAAGACAAAAAAGAAAAGAGATGATTAGGACCATTATATGTCACACTCATGCTTTATTACGATAAATATACTTTTATTATTATATTAGATATACAGCTTTCCCAGTCCAAAAAATGACTGTGAATTGTTGCAAGTAATCCTTAGAATATGCAGATATTCCTTTTATACTTTTAAAGATACTACAGATTAACTTAACAACATGGCATTAAAGCCAATATTGCTGCAATTCAAATTTAAAAATGATATTTGTTGAATGTGAATGTAGAGGTTACCTGTGGGAATTGAACCTACCTAATTTGTATACAGTATTACTCTTGTCTAATGCAATTACCAACAGCTACAGAAGAAAGCATGCATGCTTGCTGTTACAGTTAAGATCTGCATGCTTAAGTTGCTACTGATCTATAGAACCCAATATATTTAACAAAATCATGTTCATTTGTGCTGTATGCATACCTCTTACTTGTCTGAGTCTCTCCAGTCTCTCAGCATGTGCCACCCTGTTCGCTAAAATTTCCTGTGTAGATGTAAAATAAAGGAGAGAAAAACAGACATGAAAGAATTATGCACACCAGTCTTGCCTAGCTGCCCCATTCCATATTATTTTTATTTGCTTTATCTGTATACTTACACAACTGTGGGATGTCAGCAGTTCCTATCTCATCCAGCCACTGATTGAGTTGTGCCTGCTTATGCTGTTTCAGATCACTATAATGGTGCCTGCATTGCTCCCCTGTGCGTGTTATACCAGTTGCACTGGAGACAGCCTTAGCTAGGCTGTTCCAAGCCTCAGACTTGCAGCAAGACCTTGTATAGTCCCCCTGCAGCAGCCTCTGGCTGTAGCACTTCACGAGGAGTGCAACAAAGATGTTTGACTCCTCCACACCCCACTTTTGTGCCCTGAATTTGTCACATCCTTTCTATCTCCTGCCATGTCTGCAAAGGTCCTCCAACAGCAGCACAAGTGTTTTCTTGCCAATTTGTGATATCATGTTTTAGATCAGTGCACAAACACACAACCATGCCAGCCTTGGTTATGCTATGTTAACTGAAGATAAACACTGCCAAACAAAGAGGAAGGGAGTTTATGAAATAGCAATGATAATTTGAAATTTGGTATTAATTAATGATGTGTGTGCTGCTATACCTTGTCACACTTTGTACTATGCTCAACACTGAAATGCTATATGATTTTGGAAGGATCATTGCAATCACTTGACACATATTTTGTGGAGACTTAGATACTGTTAAAAGTAATTTGAACAATGAAGGATTCAAACCCATGTAAAAAAAAAAGATAATGAATACATTTCCATATAGAAGATTTTTCCTCATAGCCACAGAAGAAGTACTTAGTAATCATGATCATTACAGATAAATACAGTTTAAAAAGTGACTGGTGCTACACTTCCAGTAAGACTGTATGTGTTTGACATTACAAGTTTCTGGCTTATGAATTCTCACCTGTGATGCAGGACTAATGTCTGGCAATATACTGGAAATGGATAGACTTGCATTACTTTAGTAATAGATTTGTGATTTATGTTACATACCTAACATAACATTCTGTTCCACAGTTATACTTGTGTTATGGGAGGGTTTTAGATGATTTTTAGTAAACTGTTGTGTCCATCACAGATATGCAATTGCATTTTTTTACATAACCATCATTGTCATGATAAACCGGTTACATATGATACCTACATAAGTATGTCTGTGTTCAATCAACCTGCTATACATAGCTATTGGTATGTGTTATTACCTTTGTAATCACAGTTTTGGGAAAATTACAGTGGAACACCTTAACTAAAAAGTAGAGTGCACTGGATTAGAATCCTTGCCCAGCTGTGACTTGACCATGAGCTCATTGTACTTACACCTGGTGGCATAGGGAAAGCAAGGCAGCAGGTGTATCTTCCACTATCAGTACTGTCTAGAGTATTGACATCTGCACATTGCCTCTGAGCCTGCTTGCATGAAGAAAGAGAACTACATGAAATTTGTTCTCTTTTTTCCAAAGTGATAAACCCTGTTTGCATTTACATAGGCAATGTACAAATATAAAAGGCATTAACGAATATATATTACATGTGCAAATAGTCATTGTGACTCTTCCACAGGAAAAATACCTACTGTGGGACTTCAACCCCACTTATGTTCTCTTTTTCTTAACTCAGTGTATATAAACCTTGTGCCACAGAGACAGCTGGGTAACCAGTGTAATTTCTGCAGTCATTACCATCCATGTTGCTGTCTGCTGCCCAATGCCACCAAGTGTGTTTGCACTCCACAGGGCAACTGACATTAAATTTTCAATTTTTAGGTAGATAACTGTGTTTGCACTAAGCCATGTGCCATGCAAATGGTAAAGCCAATAAAAAAAAAAAAAAAAAAAAAAAAACAGGAAAGATAAAAAAGTGAAACAAAGGTTAAACAATTAGCTCTAGATTTGAACCATCAGAGTAATGCACTTCTAAAACACAGTTGGTGTGCGTTATCTCTCGTTATCACAGACACAGCTTTTCAACACCAGTCAAATCATGTACATTCAAATAATTCATATTTCATATCCAGTATTAGCAGTTTATGCAGTTGGACAGTCTCAGTTGCTTGTACATGTGTGGCTAACATATTTAGTGCAATGAGTGATCACACAAGCATTTATGCATATGTCTGTAGAAATTCAGCTCTGTCTTCTCTTTGTATTCTGGTCATTCTTCCCTTACCTCGGGTTTAATATCAGAGATACAGTCTATAGTGCATTTTCTATCATCTTGATTTCAAGGTGTGATAAAAATACATAACAGTGGACATTTTTCATCAAAGGCAGGAGACGTGTGGTGATTTACTTTATTTAAAAGCTCAGTGAAGTTAGTTACACACTTTGTAAGTGTTTCCTCACTGACACACCAACTACAGGGAAGGGTGTCTGAATTGCTGTTGTGTTTTCCTTCACTCACACTAATCATTCACAGTTGCAAGCCATTAGCACCTAACAATAGTATAGAGCCTACACTATGTTTATATCTGCTTAATGAAGTCAAAAGTTTGGTATTCAGTAGTTTTACTGAGTTCACGCCTCATTTGTATCTTCACAGTGTTCAGAGGTCTGAATCTACACTATAAAAAGGTAACAGTATAGCTAGGGAACTTAAAGGTGATGAAACTTGTCTATTTGGACAAAACCAAAGACTGATATTCCTTTAAAAGTGATTTCTCTGCAGAGAAGCCCTTATTTTGCTAAAGTATGCTTCTATTATTCAGTGACATTTTAGATTTTGTAAACGTTTACAAATGTATTTATATTGCCAGGAGAAAATGGAACTTTTATCTGTATGCACTTCTTTTACTTCACTGTTAGCATAGGGAGTTTTGGCAGGCATTTATATTTGTAAAATAGATAAGTTATACTTTCAGCACAACTATGTTCTTAACATTTGCTTTTAGAATTTCATATGGTATTGGAGATAAATGTAATGTGCATTTCCCTGACACTGGTGTTATGCTTCTCAGATGGCCTTGGGTAACCTCCAGAGGAGTGATGGGCACATTGAAAATTGACTGGCATTCATAGATGGACTTCTTTACTATTTAGTTATGACAATTGTCATCCAGTAATTGATGGCAAAACTTTTCAGTCTTTAGTATATGAATGTTGACAGAATGGGTGCTTCTAAAGACACTTTATATATTTTTTTGAGTGTGTGGGGGTGGATTCACTTTGAATCATCGAATGTTCAGAACATCGACGTTCTGATCATCGAGACCAGGACATCAATGTTCAGAACATCGAAAATTCAAAATAAATCATAAAAAAAAAAAAATCACAAACATTATGTTATGCAGGGCCCCTGCACCCCCCATTTGGGGAGCTGTGTCCCCCCCCCACTTTAATATTCCAACTCTGAGATCGCACTACAGTGGACTAAGGGAAATCTCCCATTTACCGCTATATGCGGTAGCACTAAACGGGAGATTTCCCGTACCCTACCTGCAATGCCAACACTCAGATGGCACACACATACACACACACACACACACACACACACACACAACATGCAGGGCACCTTGCTGCCCTGCATACACACCCAACATTCCACAATCTCACTTACCTGGCACTTTTTAAACCTTCGATGTTCTGTACATCGATGTTCTGGTCTCGATGATCAGAACTTCGATGTTCTGAACATTCGATGATTTAAAGGGAACCCATGGGGGTACAACCTACCATTTTGTTTTCCTTATTGAGAAGTATGTTTCAAGTGCTTTTCTGTTAAAAATGTGTAAACAGTCTAATAATTTTGTAGAAAACATATACACATTACTTATGTGGTATTCCTTGGTTTTTACAAGCCTCTGTTTGTTTGTGTTGAGGGGCGAGTCACCTACCATTCTGTTGCCCAAAATGAGAAGCGTGTTTCAGGTGCTTTTCTGTTGAAAATTTGTAGAAATATTGATTTAAAGGGAACCCGTGGGGGTACAACCTACCATTCTGTTTTCCTTATTGAGAAGTATGTTTCAAGTGCTTTTCTGTTAAAAATGTGTAAACAGTCTAATAATTTTGTAGAAAACATATACACATTAATTATGTGGTATTCCTTGGTTTTTACAAGCCTCTGTTTGTTTGTGTTGAGGGGCGAGTCACCTACCATTCTGTTGCCCAAAATGAGAAGCGTGTTTCAGGTGCTTTTCTGTTGAAAATTTGTAGAAATATTGATTTAAAGGGAACCCGTGGGGGTACAACCTACCATTCTGTTTTCCTTATTGAGAAGTATGTTTCAAGTGCTTTTCTGTTAAAAATGTGTAAACAGTCTAATAATTTTGTAGAAAACATATACACATTACTTATGTGGTATTCCTTGGTTTTTACAAGCCTCTGTTTGTTTGTGTTGAGGGGCGACTCATCTACCATTCTGTTGCCCAAAATGAGAAGCGTGTTTCAGGTGCTTTTCTCTTGAAAATTTGTAGAAATATCGATAAAATTTTACTTATGTAGTATTTCTTAGTTTGCACAAACCTTCATTTGAGTGGGAGGGGGAGACATCTAAAATTTGCATTGAACTAAATGAGAAGTGTGTTTCAAGTGCTTTATGTTGAGAAAGGATACACTGATTATTATTGTGAACAAATAAATGACTTATGAGATATTACTGTGTTTTATCCTTCTCTGTTTTATAACACATAAGATTATGACACCCTACAAATTCAAGACCCCCCCCCTTTTAATGACACTATGAATAAGGTCATCATCCAGGCTCTGAGGTGGCACTGATCCTTTCTGCTTGAGAGAGGCCAGGGGGATATGTCTGCCAGAAATGGAACCAGTTAGTGACCGATGTAAATGCAGTTGGTGGTCATGGCCACAATTATAATCCGGTGCGGCATTTGACCATTGATATGATTTCATCAGCATAGAGAAGGCAGCTGCAGTTGTCTGAGAACAGCTGATTATGAGGGGTGGTTCTGTTACTGAACCACCAGTGACACTAAAGGAGGAGTTCCGGTCCAGTGTCAGAGATCCTGACAGCTTAGGGAAGCCCCATGTGCTTGATGTTAGTGCTGATGTAGCTGGGAGGCCTAGTGTGCCCTAGGAACAGATTCCAGGTAAGCTTACATATGAAAAGGTTATATTGGCTTGTAGACTAAAATATAATTTGGCTGAACCCTCAGATTTTGGACAGATTGAGGGTGACACTGTTGATCAGGGTCACATAGTTACTGCAGTTTAAGTACCAGTTGACTCTGGCCATAGCCAAAGTGTGGGTGAGGTGCCATGCAGAAGGGCTGGTAGGGGGTGATCAGAGGAGGCCTGCTGTCTGTCATCCACCTGATGTTGGTATGTCATTAAGTGCCAATCGATGTATGTTTAGAGCCAAAATAGTGGTACAGACACATTCCACTAAGGCCACTGAGGACATACTTAGAGTTCTAGATGTGGCACTCTGTGCCTCCACTCTGTGGTTGATTCAGTGGATTGGATGAATGCCATAATGGAATGGGTAGTGTCTGTGATAGAATGTCTGCTGGGAGGGCGGCAGTATCCTTGTGGCTGTAGAGCTGCGATATCCTCTGATGTTAGCTGACGTGGCCATGTCCAGTCCCATAGTGGTACTACTTTCACTGCTCCATCAATAGTTGAGGTGTCCATGCCCAGACATAGTAGACCATGGGGTCATGTGTACCTGGACATAGTCAAGACAATAGGTCATCCAGCAGACATCGGTCACATTCAGGTAGCACCACTACATCTGACTATGGGCATGAACATGCCAGTGCAACTCCTGTCAGAGCCAGTTCACATGTCTAGGGGTAATGATAATGAACTAATACCTCTACCATGTATGGCTCACACCTGTCCAACATTCCAGGATGTAGTGTTAGCAGAAAGCTTGGCTCTTTTCATGCAGACACTCACACACACACATTTCACATCAAGTGCCTATACAGACACCTATACATACCAGGTATATAAGGCATTAATGAGGGTTGTAGGCCATTCTGTCTCAGTGGCCATTTCATATTATCTACATACCTGCCTGTCAATGTTTCTTTCTCAGAGACACTCACTACCTTTTGTGTCAGCCTTGGCCTCCTGCCCCATCCCACTTCCTGTGCAAATGATGATGACTGTGCCATATCCTTGTTTCTTTCTTTTGATTCAGGATTACACATGTATATTATCTGATGCACAAGGTGAATAGCTAAGTGAATGCTTAGCATATGTATTGGTGATGTTATTTGCAATTTTTTTTCAGATTTCTTACAGCATTTTTTGTGTTGTGATTCCTACATTCAAATTGTTGATACAGCTGTCATGCTTATTGATCCACTTGTGAGAATGTAGGGGTAAATAGACTTTGGACTGTTTTTTCTATGGTGGAACCTCTGTTAATAAACTGTATAGCACAATAAAGAAAAGTTGAAAGAAATCCCCCCCACCTCAAGACCACAATGAAACATGCCAGCAAGGAAAGATGCCAGCAAGGAACTTAAGAGCACTATTAAAAATGCAAATCAGATTATGAACTTATGGTTGCTACAGATACAAAAGGAAACTCATTTTTTATTAGTTATGTCAGAAAATGAAGGAATAATGATCAGTAATGCAATAAGCACATCCACAATAAAATCACACTTTCCAATCCCATAGCTATAGCTAATATATTAGCTGACAAATGTAACCCATCTATTCATGTTATTGTACCTGTTATCCCTGAACATGTAGATTATCCTGAAATCACCTTGGAATAAGTTTTACAATCCCTGCCAAAATCTAAAAATAATAATTCCGTGGGACCAGATAACATATCAGACTGTATTCTCATCAGTGCCAGCTACGCAGTATCTGAGACTGATACTAGGAAAACAGCCAGTGTGACTTCTGTACACAGGAGTTTCCCCTCTAAAGACCTAGGTAATTTTAAGCTCATCACTCTCAATAGTCTTGTATACAAAGCACTGAAATGTATCACAGCAGAAGTCACTTATCCAGACAGAGGCAACTTCACTGATTTAGAACCCATGCAGTTTGGTTTTGTGAAAGTCAGGTCCTATCTCCTGGACCAAGTAAACTTGCATGAAAAGGTTACAAAGGATGTATCTTTACCTGGCCAAGACTTTTGGCACTATCACCCACGCTGGTATTATTGAAAAAGTAGACACACTCATCCCTATACTTTTCAATGGATTGCAAGTCGGACACTCAGCAGATCCTAGGTAGTGAAAGTGGCTGGTGCCGTCTCTGAACATAAATCTATAATGATGAGGTACCACAGGGACCAGTGCTAAGCCCTGTCCTGTTTGACATTTATTTTGTAAATATCCAAGCCAATATCCTTGAAGTGTGCTTAACCAATAAGTAGATGTCTGCAAGATGGGTATTGTTAACCACTCATGATACAAACTGCCCTGGCAAGGGTCAGAGTATGCACTTAACTTGTGTACTAAAAACAGTCTCAAGCTAAATGCAAAAAAAAAAAAAAAGTGCAGCATAGCAGCCTTTGGCAAAAAAGCTGCTGCCACTTCATATATTGTAAGTGGTGCTCCTCTTCCAATAGAAACAGTCATAAGAGACCTGTGACATATGGTAGAAACTCTCCATTATGTGATCATCATGCTTCCACCATAGTCAGGAAATACTTCTCTATAGCCAAGTTAATTTTTCAAGGAAATATCTTCAAGATCCAAAGCAGTCATCTTACCACTTTACTCTTCTCTTCTTTCATCAGACCCATTACTGGATACAATACTCCCTTTTTAAGTACAAATCCAAATATGTCACTCAACCGGAAAGCCTGCCAGTGATTTTTAACCAACCCCCCCCCCCAAAATGAAAGGCCTTAAGTCTCAGCTATCCTGATGGCTCTAGTTTATTTGATTGCTGAATGAAATTTTTGAAACTCATATGGTCGAGACCACATGATCAGCAATTCAGTTTATTGATCAAACAACACACACAAACACAACTCTGACATTGCACTACAATGGGGAAAAGGACATATTTTCCAACCCTGATTGTACCACGATTTCAGTCAAAACAGGTCAATGAGCTAAATTGTCATTCATGTGGTCTCAACCTTATGGGTTTCACCAATTTTGTTCATTGATCAAATGAAGTAGACTCATCCTAATCGAGCAACATGACTTTTCTTATACTCAGTAGACTACTGGCTGCTCCAGAGTGACTTGTGTCTTACGTTTCAAGCTATGAAAGACCAGATCTTATTTGGCCTACTATTTCTTTACAAAACCAGTGTCTTTACAAACACTTATACTAAGGACTTACATTTACACCAATAAATATGCAGTACTTGCTAGAGGGATGGGTTCCTAACACAATATATTCCCTGTCAATGGAATATGTAACTAGTACAGCTCAAACAAAGTATTGTTTTGTCTGTCTTTAAGGCTAGTATTGATGATTGGATGGATAGATACATATTTATCTCAGGGTTATCATGTGCCTTGCTTGATGTGGAGGAGAGCACTGTTAAGTGCTCATAAAGGGTGGCAAGAATTTTAAGTGTGTTTACTTAAAGGCATGTATGACCTAGCATCTTATGGTCTTTGTGACTGTTTGCCTAGCATTATTCCTATATAAATTATACCCTACATTTTAGAAAAGGTATTTAAGGTACAATTCAACTTCAAAGGCCAGGAAAATATACCCTAAAACTCTGCTATGCCAGAATTGGTGATTAAAGAAATCCTTGCAGTTTATTCTTAGCAGATGCTGTGCATTGATAACTCCTAACAGCTTTTTCCTGCAAATATCCTGTTCCTTTATATCTAGACCTCTTTTCTCATATTTCAGCAGCAGATACTACTATACAATGTCAAACTATTTCTTACAATATGAAAATGAAACTATGCTGTTCAGCATCTTACTGGAAATAGTGCACATTTTGTTCATTGTCTGATACCGACTTTATCCCAGTATTGCTTCTGGGGGAGTTACAGCCTATCCCAGCACAAAGTGTATAAGCCAGAGGAACTAATCCAGGACAGTATATCAAAATTCAGGTGCATATCCACACTTACTCACAGCTATGGATGATTTGGAGTATCATTAAAACTCCTTCAGCATCTTTGGGATGCAGGAAAAAGTCAATAATAGCATTTACTTCCTCGCCATGCAGTTGCTCATGGCTTATCCACTTACAGCTGAATTCTCATCCGTATATTCTGGTGTGAGACACTCCGATACACAGCCTGTTCCTGTACATGTGTTTTCTTCTAAGTCTCTGTGACTATGGAGACATTATATTTATAGCCTGGGGTTAGGGATCTGCCCCACTCACCCCATTTTGTTTGGTGCAGGGAGAGGTTTGCTTCTTGTAAAAACACTTTTTTAAAACTTGCTGCCGGTCACATATTTAGCATGAATCGAGCTACTGGCAGTGAGTAGGTGAAACCTGAGCAACTGATGTTTGAGTTACTAATGTAGATCCAAAAGCCAGAGTGCCCAAAGAAACCACAGACAGATACTATGAGAACACAGTAGCTCCATAAAGAAGGTTCTCTAGCTAGAAAATGAACTGGAGAACCAAGATCTGTGATGCAGTAACACTAATCACTGTGCTAACCATACCAAGATCAGATTATATAAAAGACAGTATGCAGATGTTGAAAGTAGTCTAACCGCTTAGAATCTATTATTAAAAAATTAACACACTAACCAGATTTTACATTGTGTATATCATTGACAACATTTCACTAGTTCTTTATTTTTACAAAAAGATTGTTAAATACATTCAGGTTGGTTAAGCTATGATTTGTGAGGTTTCTAGTAGATGAAGTTGTGTGTCTGCGTTCTCTCTACTGCATCTTTCTTTGTTGTGGTTCATCTTCTGTCCTGTACTTCTGTTAATAGTAGAGCCTTATGCTGGAAACTTCTGCTTGATCCTGTTTATCTACCTATTTCTTTTGTCAGGTAAAAGTGTAATTTATAGATTCTTGGAATGTTAGATGAATGAGAAAATGGGGACAATCATGGTAAAAAATTAGTGTGAATAACATTTTTCATATCTTCCTTTTTGCAGTGTCAGTAGTTGAAGCTTGAAGAAAGTAATGTGCATCTCATATTCATGAGTAGTCTGATAAGTCAGCTTTATGGCAAATAACTTGCTGAAATACTTTGTTTTAAACTACATGTGCTGATTATTGGGTGCACTACCAGGCTGATGATGTTCAAAGACTATTATCCCATTGTAGGATCAGTTGCATCCTCATCCTGAGACTTGTTTAAGAGGATGACCCTGACAAATAGCCTATAGCTGTCTTGCAAATCAGTCCTCATCACAAACCACTGAATTATAATGCAATAGGTGAAACTTAAGGTGAAGAGCAGTGCTTAGAAACCCATGTTTTTGAGTGCTATTCTGTATTCACAGCACAGACTGCAAGTAAAGAGATGTATTATTTCTACATTTCAAGTTAACATAAAATACAAAACAATAATTTCTTGGGAGTTTATTGACCTTCTCTATGGTTGCCAGAAAAGTTTTTTTGCCTCACTGTGAAGGAAAGGCCCTGCTGTTTTCTAGCAGCATGGTTGCTAGCTTATGAAGCATACTTCAATCAAAATATGTTTAAGTTATAAAACGATATCAAATATTTTGCTACTGATTTATCTGTATATTAAAATTATGTTTCCTTTCTTTAAACACATTGCATAATACTTTCTAGTGTAGCTTTACCTTTGACCTAAATGGATTTAAAATATTATCAGACATAATCCATGAGATGTATAGATGAGCTGTATGGAAGGAAATGGAAACATGTCATTTGTGTTGCCAAGGAATAGCCCAAAAGATTTACTAGTATACCCAAGAGGCACAAAATGGAGCTAGATATGAAGAAATGCTGAAGATGACCAGATGTGAGCTGTGCTGAGACAAAATTATGATACATAAAACATTTCCAAAACAATTTCTGACAATATGCAGATGCAAAAATGTTGTTTAGCATCTCATTGAAAATACTGTGTACTTTTTCTGAATTTGCTGAAATGTTTCAAAACTGTATTTTGGTGATGTCAGATTCCATATCATATAATGAATATGTGTGTGTGTGTGTGTGTGTCTATATATT
>NC_056730.1:801487061-801492061 GCF_019279795.1 Protopterus annectens
GTCAGATGCATGGGATTACTGTTGGTATTATTCTGATATTGTCCATGATTGTGGTTGATTTTTGTAATGTTTTCCATGATCCTTTACTTCTGCCCACCTTGTTCAGGGATGTCTGCTGTGAGTACACTCATATTCAGGCATATCATTTGCACAGCTTCACAATATGCACCCTACCCCAATTGTATGTTAGATCCTTGATAGATGTCCTCTACATTATTCATGTAAGGATGCGTATCTCACGCAGACATCCTCCCCATTGTTATGTCACCTTGTGAGTCGCATAAAACACACTTTACCTGCACAGTCCCTATTGTACCATACAGATATGAGATTGGTGCTGCTGCTACGAGGGATTTTCACTTGCCTTCTTCCCCTGTGTTCGTTCCTACAATTCCTCCATGTCTCCCTGTTCAATACACACACTTCCACTGAGTGATTATTTTACATGGCAGTCCATGTCCTGTTACAGCTTATTAACACAGCTTCAGTACAGAATGCCAGGAATGCAGTTTCACTATATTCTGCACTGTAGGTACATTGTCCTGTACTGTGTTTGGACCTTATACTTCACATTTATACCTTTCAACTGTTCAGATATTCCCAGGATGTCCAAATGTTTTCCTTATCAAATTTGTGGCTTTCTGCCATATCACTGGGATGATCTCTGGACTGATGCAAGTCAATATTACATATATTTCAGTTCATACCTCTCAACTGTCGATTATTGCAGAATGCCCATTTTTGTCTCATATTTGGGATCTTTTCCTTTTGGTTTTCTGGCAAGTTACGGGCATGTTATTGTGATGTGAAATCAGAAAATGATGACATTTGAGTTTCAAACTTCATGCTCTTCAGAAAGTTCATGGTACTGTACAATCTATTATTCTATCAACTTTTTAAGTTTGGGTAGAGAAATACTACAAATTTGTCCTTATTTTTGGCCCCTTCCCCCCATCATTTATGACTTTGTCCAGATTTCTTGCTCAAAGAAGTCGGGAGGTATGTCTGAATTTCATTTTACCACATTTCTAGGATACATCTATAGCACATATGCCGCTATTGCTGGTTAGATGTCCCAACATTATGTTGGCCTTTGTACAGATGTGTTGAACTAACAGACAGATGTGGCATTCTGTGCAAATCCGCAGACCATAGGTACTCTGCTTTAAACAGAATTGTATCTGTGTTTATTTACTCAGTTTTCTTGCCAGCAACACTGTTGCCAAACAAGAAACCTAGCTTAGACGTGCCACACTCACCACTGCACAAACATGTTAACTCCATGTAGACTTTGCACAGAGCCTACAGGCAGTTTACTGAATCCCAGGGAAAGTTTTTGCCAGTATCCACAAGTCAAGTGATAAGTGCAAACCATCTCTGGCAAGCATCATGTTTATCATTCATGTCTCCCCAGGCTGACAGATATTGGATCCCCTTGTTGTGACACCAGAAACTAAGCCAATTGTTTAAGTCAATCATTTTTTGCTGGTACCGTGGCATCATCATTGCTGAAGGTAAGATACTACTCAAGACTAGATTCATACTCACCTGAGACACATATTCAGAGAGCTCCATCATGTCTCTCTCCTTATAGTCCAGTGAGGTACTTCTTAGGTTATTTACGCCCACAAGGATTATGACCATGTCATACTGGTACTTGTGGTTTAAGGACCTAAATGCAAGCGTGATCTGGCAAGACCTGATGCCATACAGACACAGCTCACTGTGATCTTCTCCTTGTTTGGCCTGGTAAGGGGGACATCAGTATGTCTTACAATGGAATTCCCAATAACTAGAATGTTTGGCTGTGTGGTGTGTTGTCATACAGGTTTGGAAGCAAGGCTACTACAAATTTTAGAGTTATGTTTTGTATGAGGTGCTGTCTTTTTTGAGTGTGCATTGACCACTGAGAGACGCTTTTAGGAGGTCTTGAAGTTTTGGGTAGATTACAAGTGAGCACCTCTGCATATGTGGGTTTCCATGTTTGTACCATAGTGTTGGCAGTGAGTTTTTTTAGGTACAATGCTGACAACATGGTTTGCATTTTTTGTGTGTGTCTGTGAGAGCTTTGTCTCTAATGACATTGGGTATTTACATCTCTCACACAGTTTGTTCTAAAATCAAATGGTCATCACTGAACATGAGGCAGTTACTACACTGCCTCGGGATGCCCATATCCAGCAGGCTAGAAAAAGAGATGACGGTGAAGCACCTGTTCATTATACCAGATCCTTAGCAGAAGGGAAGGAGTAGGGGAGAGTCACTTATAGACCGAAGTGAGAGTGCTTAGTTGTATAGTATTAGATGACCTGCAGTAAAACTGCCCTCTGTGTAAACTGGCAGGAGACTATGAAGAGTGTTTTCTATAGAGGATTTTAAACTAGAAAGGTGTGCTTATTAACAAGGCATGGGTAACAGTGTTTGCACATTGCAGTAGCAAATGCTTTAGAATAAGAGGCAGAATTCCTGTAGTATCAGGAATCCTTGGAAATAAGTTCACAAACCCTGAGAAATATTCACAAACATAGAAGAACTTCTACAAACAGAAAAACTAAGAAATATTTTGGCAAACTTAGACCAGCTTTTGCGGTATCAGAAGAAGTTAGGAAATATCAGAATACTGTAAAAACAATCTGCGTGTACATACACACACACACTTTGGGGACCGGGTGCACCAATTTTTACACAACCTCTCTACCCGTTTTCCGTCACATCTCTCAACTCTACTCTACCTCATGAAAAACAGTATATATCAGAGTTTTTAAAAAATCCACGTTGCACATTGTAAGGGTCTGCCGCCCACTTATCGTTAATATTTTTAACAAATTTCTATGGTTAATAACATCAAATCCTGTTAATTCCTCAAAAAATGCAAATGTGAAAAAACAGTTATTAACTCTGGTCTGAGCTTTTAAGTTAAAGCGTGCGGGTTCTACGCGTTGTAGTAAAGCTAAGAGGTAGAATTTCAAGCATCTGTATATTTACTAGAGATCACTATATATCGCGGTTGCCCTAGTACCTGTTAACCAGCAGCGTACCTCTCGACGGTCCTGATTTTTGCAGGAAGTCCAGATCTTTGACTCATATTTTTGATCTGCTTCTCGTAAAACTTGCGTTTTCCCAGTAAATCATTGAGGATTGACGCTACTTAATGATAGACATTTGAATTCCAGACTTCACACGATTCAGAAAATACCTAATGGCACAAAAGCTTTTATTCTAGCAACTTTCTAAGTTTATAAGATTAACATTTAAAGTCTGTGCCTATTGAGCCTTTGTCGTCGCCTGAGCTAAACTTTTAAGTACCTGCAGGTTTAAAAATCATTGTTATTCTGAGTTACCTAGTACCTAATTAACTTGTACCACACTTTACAAGAAAGTATGCGAAAGTGATGAATTCCCTGCCAGTTACACTAAAAGACCACAGTACCCAGAAACCTGTAAGCACGTCCTTTAGTCACTTCCGTCTGCTGTCCCATCAGTCTCTTCTCTTCCTACCGAAGTGCTTTTACTAAGGAAGGTCGAACTAGTGTTGTAGGACGTTTGTTGCTTACAGGCTGATTGAAGGTTGTGTCAGTCATGTTTTCTCAATCTGTTCGAAGGTTTGCAACCTCTGTTATTCGAAGGTCTCACTATGAAGAGGGTCCTGGCAAGGTAATTATATCCGTTTAAATGCACCATTCATTTTTGATGTACGTTTTGACAGGTATGTAACTTTGAAAGGCCTTTATGCTAGTGGTAGCATATTCCTTGAGGTCGACGTCATGTAGATCGCTTTGTTTTTATTGTAATTAGGCAATATTAAGTGCCGCTCTCTTTGTTGTGCTGTAGTGTATGTGATGGTTTGATTTACAACTAGGGTAATATTACATTTTAAAATGTGTACTTGAGTTTTGTTAAATAGTGCTTAGTTGTCCGTGGAACTAAAACACGCAGCATGCGGTACAGGTGATGAGAGCTTAACAGACTGAAATAAAAGTGACTGTGTAAACGCTTTCTGATGTGCCATGTTTTGTAGGGATACTGGTAAGATTAATATTGTATTTAACTGTTGGATGTTATGGCAGATTTTGTGCTTGACGCGGGTTATTTTGTAATCGAAAAGGCGGTGAATTAAAATATTGCCACCATCTTGCTAATTACTTTTGTAATTTTAATATAGTTGTCATTTATATTTATTAATGTAATTCCTCTAGCTCACGGTTTTGTGATAGCATGTCGTATGATTAAAGTAGTACCAGGGTGGCGGTCATCCTGTTTCTGTGACTTTACCATAGACCTATTTGTAGTTGCAGTTGATAGTACTATTGGGTTATTCTGGTTCATATTATTTAAGGAACAGACAAAGACTTGTTTTTCTTTGTGCTAATGGTAAGGGCGAATTCTTGCAGACGGAGCTGTTCCTGTTTCCAAAGTGAAAGCATAACTGATCGGGCCCATACTCGAAGTGTGACTAGGTTTACTTTATTTTTTGTTTCTGTTTTGAAGGGTACAGTGTTATTCCTACAATCTTTAGCAAGCTTGGGAATTCTCCTCATTGAGGAGTCTGAGCTGTCTTCAGGGCGTATTCCAACGTTTTTCGTAAGTTGCTGCAAGAAGCTTTTACTAGCTTCTCTGAAGAGCATGCTTGATGGTTTCTGAAGAATGTCTGGCGTTGTCTGATCTTGCTTCCCCTTCAGAAGAGTCTTCAGTTCCCTTTGATCTGAAGTTTGTGACATTCTGTATTTGTTGTAATTAATGGTCTGCTATTGCTTTGCCCCTGTCTAAGAGTATACATGCATTGCTTTTAAGTGTAGGAACTAATCTTCATTTTTTTGTTTTGCATTTATTCTGACTTTAAGAGTGAGGTCTCCAGAACATCGTATAGTAAGTTGTAACGTGTGTCGTAAACTGACAGATGGGGTACTACAACGCATAAGTGGACGCCTGCTTTCTGTCGCTAGTTACACATAAATCAGTCACTTTCCTTTCATTTATTTGTGGTGGTTTAGACCCTACCC
>NC_056730.1:801497061-801534561 GCF_019279795.1 Protopterus annectens
AGGATATTGCCAATATCATGGCAGATCGAGTTAGTGCTGACTTCACCCCCCTCTCACCCCTTAAAGGGCCCATCTCAATACCAACAGATTGCCAAATTCTAACCGCACTCTCCAAAGCTAAAAATACAGCATCCGTGGGACCAGATGATGTCCCAGGCTGTGTACTACATGAACTACAAAATGAACTGGCACCTCACCTAAGTGTCGTCATAGCCTCACCTTCGGCTTCATGCCCACTTGAGTGGTGCACAGCTACAGTTATCCCACTCCACAAGGGGGGATCCATCTTAGATCCTGGGAACTACCATCCCATCAGTCTGACGAGCCTGGTCTGCAAGGGCATGGAATTCATTATCATGTAACTTTTATAAACAGACATTGGCAACCTTCAAACAATGGACCCCACCCAGTTTGGGTTTGTGAAGGGCCGATCTTGTCTCCTGAACCTGATTGATTTCTTCGAATCAGTCTCCAGAGCTGTGGACGAGGGTAAGGCGGTCCACACAGCCTATCTGGACTAAGGCCTTCGACACCATCCCCCACTCTGGAATCATAGATAAACTAAGCTGGGCATAAATCCCTACATCACTCGATGGGTTGCCAACTAGCTTACTGACAGAACCCAGACTGTAAAAGTAGCCGACTCCAAATCAAGCTCCAGACAAGTGGAGTACGTCGGGGTTCAGTCCTGGGACCACTCTTGTTTGGCATCTGTTTCTCTGAAGTACAGGCCAACATTAAGGGACTCTGGCTAACAAAGTTCGCAGATGACTGCAAAGTGGGAGCCATTATTGAATCCCCAAATTATGTGAATATTCTACAAAAGGGCCTTACAGAAACACATGCCTGGTGCCAGAGCCATGGGCTCAAGCTTAATGCCAAGAAATGTATAGTTATCCCCTTTGGAAAAAAAACATGTACCCATGAATTACCACATAGGTGGCAGGACACTAAACATCGAAAATGTGATGAGAGACTTGGGGACACAGGTGGACAGTGGTCTCACTTTCGATAACCACATCACCACAACAGTCCGGAAATCTTTCTATGTGGCACACCTCATCACTAAGGGCTTCATCCAGAAAAAAGGAGGTCATTGTCCCACTGTACTCATCCCTCATTAGACCCATTATAGAGTATAATGCCCCGTTTGGTATGTACCTCACAAGACATCTGCAACAGCTGGAAAGGCCACAGAAATACCTCCCTAAAAGAATCGCAAGCCTAAAGCAGATGTCATATGCTGACTGTGTGTGTGTGTCTATATATATATATATATATATATATATATATATATATATATATATATATATATATATATATATAAAACTCCAGCTATACCTTGTGGCATTTCGTCTACTCAGAGGCTACCTCTGCTTAGCATGCAAGGCCATGTCTGTTGGACGTGCTCCATTTAAAGAAATCCCAAATCCCTCCGAGCCACATGCTCCAGGGATCTAAACCTTGTCATCGCAATGAACAAAACATGCTGGAGGGATAGGTTCCCGACCCAGAGACTCCCCATACTCTAGAATAGACTGCCCATACGTGTCAAGCAGGGTGCCTCTTTGGCCCTCTTCAAAAGAAACCTTGATTGGATGGGAGATGGGAAATTCACCCCGGGGATCATGTCTGTCGCCCTGCTAGACAGGGGTCCAGAGAAGTAAATATTGTGGGAAGAAATATCCAGGGAATTGTTATGGCTAGGCTTTTATAGGCCCTAGGGTCGATAGCTTAGTACCAACCTATGAGTCTGCTACTTTCTCAGTGTGGGTTCTGTCCGGCAGTCAGTTGGCAACCCATCTTGTGACATAGGGATTTATACCTAGTTTAGTGAGCTTATCTATGATTCCAGAGTGGGGGATGGTGTTGAAAGCCTTGCCGAGATCTAGATAAGCTGTGTGAGCCACCTTACCCTCATCTATGGCTTTGGCGACTGCTTCAAAAGAAGTCAATCGGGTTTAGGAGACATGATATGCCTTTTACAAACCTGAACTGGGTAGGGTCCAGAGTTTGGAGATGACCAATTTCTTTGTTTATAAGTTCCATGGCCTTGCAGACCAGGCTTGTCAGGCTAATGGGGAGGTAGTTCCCAGGGTCTGTTGTGCCTTCCCCTTTATGGAGTGGGATAACCGTCACGGTGTGACATTCAGTGGTCACAAAGCCTGAGGTGAGGCTATGATTAAACATGGTACTTAGGCAGGGTGCCAGTTCATTCTGTAGTTCGTGTAGAGCGCAGCCTGGGTTATTGTCAGGTTACATGGATGCTGTGTTCTTGGCTTTGGGGGGAGTGTTTACCTGTGCAGCCGTGATTACAGAAACTTTGCATTCTTCCGGTATAGAGATGGGCCCTCTAGGGGTTAAAGTTAGCATCTGCCAGGATGTTGGCAATATCAGTTGGTACTGTATATTTAGTGCCATTGTGTTGTAACTCTGAGCAGATCTGAGTGTTTCCATAGAGTTTCTTGACCTAGCTATAGAATGCTTTGTGGTTGTCTTAGTGGCAATTTTGTTTTCGTAACTAGCTTTGGAGGATTTTATGAAGGATCTCGGCTTCTTACTGAGGTTGACCATGGAGTCCCTCCAGTCATGGGATTTTACTTTTTTTTGCAACTGTTTCTTCTGTTGTAGAGTTTGTGTATGGCAGAGGACCACCAGATTGGCTTCCTTTTTTTTTGAGGATAGCATCTTGGTTCTATTAGGGATAGCATGATCCATGCACTCGTGTAAGTGCTTATAAAGTCCATTTGTGTAGGATTCGGCAGTCGTACCTCTATTGTCCGTCTGCATGGGTGTCATGAAGGTTGCCACTTCTGTCTTAAGTGTGAAGTTGGCTTTGGATAAGTTTTTTACGTTGGTTTACCTAATTGGAGGTAGGGGCGGGATGTGGATGTCTAGGGTGATTAGCTTGTGGTCTGATCTGACCAACGAGGAATTGACCTCTGGTGTGGAACAACCGGTTGCCCATGTTGGTAATGACAAGGTCTAGGGTATTGCTGCCCCTGGTGGCGGTGTGAATAAATTGATCCAATGCATTGGAATTCCAGAAAATGTTGAGCAAAAGAGTTGGTACATGAGTAGTTTTTCCAGTTAATGGGGTAGTTGAAATCACCCATTATTGGGGTGTTGGGTTGTACCCTAATACTTTCCAGTGCATCAAGAAATGAGGAGTGGGAAACCTGGGGCATGGTGGGGGGTCTGTAACAAGCTACAATTTGGATTGCGGTCTTGCCCAGAGTTAGTTGCACTTGGATGGTCTCAGATGCATTATGCTGTGCAAGTAGCCTGGAGGTGTGGATATGCTTAATGAATATGTACACTCTTCCACCTTTAGTGCTTCGTTCTGGGTTAGGTGGCTGAAAGGTGTGGTATGAATTATAGCCTGGTAATGCAGAGGTGCTGTCTGGAGCTTTGAACCAGGTCTCTGTCACTGCACAGATGTCTAATTTCTCTATTTTAAGGAGTGCCTCTAGTGAGTGCATTTTGAGGTTTAGACTTCTAGCATTGAGTAGCATTACCCTCAGATTTTGCTTGCTTGAACCTGTTACCGTGGTGAATTTGTCATTTGAACCTTGCCTAAAAAAGGCACTATAGGGGGTGGCAAAAGCCTTAGCCAGTACCCGGAATCCCAAGGGCGACGGGTGCAGGCCATCTCTGGCAAAGCATCGTGGTCTGTCGATCATGTCGTCCAGGCAGACCAATACTGGATCCCCTTAGAATGACACCATAAGTTTAGCCAATTGTTGAAGTAAAGTGCGCGCCTTATGTGGCGGATCCTGGCACCTGACAGTAACTTTCTCCTTGTTTAGCCTGGTGAGTGGATCATCAGTGTGCCTGACCATAGAGTCACCTATGACTTAAGTGTTGGGTACGTTATGCCTTGTGGGCTGTGGTTGAGTGGCACACTGAGTTTGTGGGTTATGTGTCATTTGGGTTGTGTTGGGGGGTGGAGTTTGCTTGCGTTTCTGCTTGGGAGGTCCCTGATGCTTGGTCAGGTTTTTGAGAGCCTCAGCGAATGTAGGTATGTGTGTTGTGTTTTTGTGTGTGTGTTGGTGGTGTAGGTTTTGAGGGACTTTGTGATGAGTGTGATGCAAGTGTTTACCTTCTCTTGACTGTCTAGTCCAATCTTGGGTGAAGAGAGCTTTGCTTCCCGTTTGGCTATACAAGTGCATCTCTCACAGGTTGTAGTGTTGGGTGGTAAGAGGAAAGAGTTGTCTGTGTACATGAGGCAATTTCTGCATTGCCCCAAGATGCCCAGATTTGTCAGGTAGACAGGAGAAATCACTGGGAGCTGACCCTTAAGACATGCCTGGATAGGTGCTTATTTATTAAGTACTACAAACTGCTTTCCTCTAGACAAGTGAGGAAAGTTGAGTGCTGTAGTAATTTGCAGCTTATTTAATGCTTACGAGTTCTGAACAAGTGCTGAGTTCAAAGAAAACAGATTTGAGTGCTGAAACTAGAAAACTGGCTAGTTCTAAGAAACAAAATTAAGCTAGAAGGCTTCCCTCCAACACAGGCTTGGTGGCTCAGAAGTTTGCATAACGGTGTAGACCACTTGTAGGAAAGGCAGGAAATGAGCTTTTTTTTCTTTCCCAGATGCTCTCTTTGTACACAGTAGGAGTGCCTGAAATCATAATATGATCTCACTGCACTCAGTTGAGTGAGCAAATGTGATGGGCCCAGAAGGAGTACCCAAACACAAATTTACAAGAGGGGCGGGCAATTTCAAAGCCACCAAGATTAAATGTGTGTGTGTGTGTGTGTGTGTGTGTGTGTGTGTGTGTGTGTGTGTGTGTGTGTGTGTGTGTGTACACCCGCACCCACGTACACTTTTTATATAATTGCTCCTTGTATTTGGATATCAGATGCAGCATTTGGGTTTGCTTGACTACATATCTGCTACCATACACCTGAAATGTCATTTATTTGTTTTAACCACTTTGTTTCATGCCAACATTTTATTCATCTGGTTGCTAATAAAAAGGTGAGGGAAGGCCTCAGTGTACATAGCCCTGAACCATCTACCTGAATATCTCGAAATGGATATCTGCAGAATAATGCAAATTGATTAAAAAATGCTGCCAATCTGTCTTAACACGCTGTTGTTAAGTAGCAATTTACTACACAAGTGAAACCATATAGCCTGCATGACGACACTGCATAACACCACCGTGTATCCTGACCCTACCTGTTCTCCACCTCCCCCCACTGAAATCTGAGTTCGAGCTGACCTGCCTCAGACAAATGACGGCTTGCTGTGATTGGCTTGCCAGCCGTTTTCTTATACTGGGTTGTTACCATATGCAGTGTTTTGGGATGTAAAGTAGCTTGTTCACCGTAGACTAGTAACACTCCTATTGAACTTGCAAGTATAATGCATGGAAAACAGATGCTTTGTAATTGGACTGTGATTTAATTTAAAAGTGTGATAACATGGTGTGAGGTCATTGTAGACACCTTGGACTGTACAACAGAAGCAAGCTGTGTTTGACAGTAGCACAGATTGTGAATGGGAAACGCAAAAGATTAGCCATGAATTCAGTACTGTTTTTTACATTAATTCGGTGAACATGCCTTCTACAAAACACATTCACTTTTTTTTCACTACATGTGCCAGACAACATGCAGGAAATTGGTGTGTTGTACATGGAAGTAGTTGCAAAGAATATTGACAGCATAGTGGTGCATTTACATACATGAAGAAAGCATCCCATCTCTGGAGAGAATGTGTGACAGTGTTAAACAGGCAGTGTACATAATCCATGAGAGTGTTAATATGAATGATTGTCTTAAGTCTGTTGTGTGTGTGTACGGTATCATAGATATCTATTGTGCACACACCCTTCCAGATGAGTTCACATCTTCACTGTATGCATGTTAGATATATAAACATGGAATATTCAGAGATGTATGGTATTAATTCGTGCATATGCATTTGTTAAATGGTGTAGAGCAGTGATCCACTTGGACCATTTGTAGGTTTTGTTGAGTTTGTACTGAACAGTAGCAGTAAATATTTGCAAACTGAAATCTGAGCAGTTAATATAATACAGCAAATCTGGACCAGATTTGTTTCTGAGAGAGAACACGTTAGAGCATATGTAGTCTGTGACATTGCCTTTTAGTGGAAAATTTGCACATTGTTAACCTTAGCCTTGTAATTCAAGGTGGGATATTTTTTGTGACAGTATAACGTGTTGCATAAATGCAAAGTATACTTAACATTGATTTCATACAGTTGCAGTTTGAACAGATTTTGTATTTCAGTATCATGCACTCACGTTATGTTTGTTACCTTAGTTTAATATGCTTGAAAGTTAGTTTTGTAGCTGTTTTTGGTACTGTCTGCAAGTACTGTAGGTAAGTGTGTACTGGTATTGCAAAGCAGAGTGGGTTTTGGTGTATTTGGCTTGGGGTTTAGCCTTCAGGGAGGAGTTGTATGTAGTGGGCACTTGATTGAAGCTTAGATATACCCTTACTCTTCCCCCTTCCACATGCATAACTTGCCAGTATGCACAAGTACAGGCATGCCTCTAATGCCTGATTTTTCTAATCCAAACCCTTGCTGTCATTCCATCCAGTCTCCCCCTTTTGAAGTGGCAAGCTTCTGTAGAGCTTGTTCAGGTCGTGTGGATTCATCAAGAGAGAAAACAGACTGCTCAAATCTACAACTGTTCAGTTAATGCACCCACCTCATTGAAGATGTGAATCTGTGATCCACATGCTGTTGCACTGCCGCTGCATAATGCCCTTCAGTTTTTGCAGACATGCACAGCCCTCTACCCATAGACTATTTCAGGAGGTCACACTGCTGATGGCTGCATCCTGTGAATAGTGGCATAACTGTGCCATAGCTTGTGCAGCTCTGAATATTTCTGTATGATGGGCGGAGTCCACTTGTCCTCCCTGCGGTCAAGTGAGTTTTAAAGACGTTCAGTTAGGGGTGTGTGTGCCTTCTATGTAGGTCAGGTGCCTGGCAACTCGACATTGTAAAAACCACTGCCAATCAATCTGTGGACCGGTGATCCGCTGTGACAAACCCTCACTGGGAAAAGCCAAAAGACCTTGCTTTGGTCAGGTTATATTTTACTAGTATAGGATAAGCCACATTAGATAATGTGATGCAAAACGGGCAGAAATCTGCAGACAGTAAGCTTTGGCCCAACTTGCATTTACAGATTTATTAGTAGGTATGGCAGATGTACAGGAATTGCCAGTATGTCCTTTCTCATGAGTTTACATTAATAAAATGTCTGCTAGGTTGTTGAAGGAAATCTTGCGTGTCAATAATGTGTTTCAGTAGTGCAGCAAGCTGTAATTCTGAGAGTAGAACAGCATTGCAGAAAGTGCCCACCTTATTTTGATCTTTGCGCATTGACATTAACCATTTAAAATGAAAAAGAAATGCAGCAAGCTGTACTCTTATCGGTAGAATAGCAGTAGTAGAAGAAGCTATCTTATGGCTCATGCTGAAACAGAAATGCACAGAGACGAGCCAGAGGTTTAAAGGATGCTTCAGTAACAGTCTTTGAGATTAAATGTCAAGTACCTACTGATGCATTATATAGATACAAAGATAGCAAAAGTTGAGTCCATTTTGGGTTTTTAAAACTTGTAGTTATACAGGATTTATTACATGGATGTGATATTGTACATAGAACAGAGATGGATGTGTATTATTGGATACTCTTGTTGTGAAAGCACAGTTTCCCTCCTGGTTTATTAAAGCGTCTGTGTGAGCTACATAAACAGATGTAATAGCTTGTTTAATTGTTCAATGTTATTTTTTTGAATGTATTTGAAGATGAGGATTCAATTGAATGTATTTTAAAGGTGTGCTTTTAGTTGTCTGAAGTGCTTTGGCGAAAGTTTTAATGTGTGTTAATACTGTGTTTTTACTGAGTTTGCTGTGGTGCCAGTTTGACCTTTACTGGTTTTATCACTGTGTTGGCTATTTTATTGTGTTTATGCCTAACTCAGTAAGTTTGTTTGATTCCCAAGTGGGGGATTGTGTCAGACTTTGACCAGGTCTAGATAAAGCAGTGTGTGCCATTTTACCCTCATCCATGGCCCTGGCGACTGTCAAAGAAGTTCAATAGACTGAGCAGGCAAGACCTCCCTTTGCCAAACCAGATTGGGTCTGGTCTGGTCCAGTGTTCTAATGTAATTATTGATCAGGTCCATGAAATTGGGTTTGGTCTGGTGTTGGCCTTGCAGATAAGACTTGTCAAGCATATGGGTCTGTAGTCCCCTGTGTCAAGCATACGGGTCTGTAGTCCCTGAGTCAGTTGATGGACATGCTTTGTGCACTGAGAGATGACTGTCCTAGAGGAATGGAGGACTGCCACAAAGCCCTTCCAGAGTCTGTGGTTAAAAGGGTTTCTAGTGGCCCTGACCAACACAAACTATGAAACACCTACATACTTCACAAAACCAGTGTCATGCAATCACAGCCCTTAAGGCAAAATAACATACCCGACATACTAGTAATAGGTGACTCTATAGTCAGGCACACTGACGTCCCACTCACTAGGCTGAATAAGGAGACGGTTACTGTTAGCTGTCTGTCGGGTGCCGTGATCCGCCACATAAGTGCTCAGGTCACTCCAGAACAAGTACAAATATGACTCTGTCATTGTCCATGTTGGTGTGAATGACCTGAGCCGTACCTCCCTGGACTACATGAAAAGAGACGTGGAAGAGCTCTCTGATCATGTAGTCTCAGAAGGTATGACCATGACCCTGAGTAGCATCCTGCCCTCACCAAGAATACCACGGTATAAAGAAAAAATTCTCGATTTCAACAATTGGCTAAGTTTCTGGTGTCATTCAATGGGGATCCAGTGTCTGTCTGCCTGGAAAGACATGCTCGACATGCCACGCTGCTTCGCTAGAGACGGCTTGCACCTGTCAACCCTTAGGCTTTTGAATACTGGCCAAGGCTCTTGCCACCCCCATAGTGCCTTTTTTAGGCAAGGCTCAAAAGACAAACCCACCGCCGTGAATAGCACAAGTAACAAAAAACTGTGGATAATGTTGTTCAGTGCCAGAAGTCTAAACCTCTAAATGCACGCACTCAAGGCACTCCTCAGTATGGAGAAAATAGGTATATGTGCAGTAACAGAAACCTGGTTTAAGGCTCCAGAGAGCACCCCAGCACTACCAGGCTACAACTCGTACCATACATTTCGGCCACAGAACCCAAACTGAAATACAAAAGGCAGGGGCGTATCCATATTCATCAAGAATGCCCACATCTCCAGGTTAATGGCACAGCTTGCTACAGATCACCCACCATGTCCCAGGACCCCCGTTCTGCATTTCTGGAAACACTGGGAAACCTAAAGGTCCTACTAAACGCCCTAATATTGGGTGATTTCAATTACCCAGACATTAACTGGGAGAACTACTCTAGTACTAACTCCCTTGCCCAACATTTCCTAAAATTTATAAACTCAAATGCCCTGGTTCAACTGGTCAACACCCCCACCAGAGGTGACAACATATTGGACCTAGTAATCACCAGCATGTGAGACTGGTGTTCCATACCGGAGGTAAACCCCTCGCTGGTTAGATCTGACCATAAACAAATCACTTTGCATATCCACATTCCGCCCCCACCCCCGGACAAGACCACCATGAAAAACTTTTCAAAAGCAAACTTTACGTTACTTAAGACAGAGCTGGAAAGTTTCAAAGCCCCCATGCTGAAGGATAACTCTGTCCAAGCTGTGAAATCCTTTACTAATGCATTCTACGGCCACCTACAAGAATGCATGGATCTTGCCATCCCAAGCAAAACCAAGACTCACTCCTCCAAGAAAAGGAAACCAGCCTGGTGGACTCCGGCCATAAACAAGCTATACAATAGAAGGAGGAATCTAGTACAGAAAAGAGTAAAATCCCAAGAAGAGAAGACATCCCTGATCAGTATCGGCAAGAAACTACGATCCCTCATACAATCATCCAAGGCGAGCTTTGAAAGAAAAATTGCCCAACACTCCAAAGATTCTTTAGCTATGTCAAGAATCTAAGTGGCAGTGCTCAGATCTGCTCGGAGTTGGTGCAGAATGGCACAAAATACACTGAACTGACTGATATTGCCAATATCCTGGCAGACTGGTTCAGTGCAAACTTCACCCACAAAAGGGCCCATAACCATACCAGAAGAATGTAGAGTCTCTGAAATCAGACACTCTGGTTAAAACTGCCCTCTCTGAAGCCAAAAACACAGCATCAGTGGGACCGGATGGTGTCCCAGGCTGCATTCTACATGAGCTCAAAGATGAACTAACCCCTCACGTAAACGCACTGTTAAAACTCAGCCTCTCCAGAGGCTATTTGGCCATAGAGTGGCGCTCAGCAATGGTTATTCCGCTCCACAAAGGTGGAGCCACAACAGACCCCAGGAACTATTGCCCTATAAACCTGACTAGCTTGGTCTGCAAGGCTATGGAGCGCATCATCATGGAACTCATTAACAGAGACATTGGGAACCTCCAAACACTGGACCCTACCCAGTTCTGCTTTAAGGGCAGATCATGCCTCCTAAACCTGGTGGACTTCTTTGAGACAGTTACCAAGGCTATAGAAGAGGGAAAGGTGGTACACACAGCCTACCTAGACCTCGCTAAGGCCTTAAACACCATTCCCCATTCTGGTGGTGTTGACAAGCTCACCAGCCTGAACATAAACCCGTACGTCAAAAGATGCGTTGTCAACTGGATCACTGACGGAACCCACATGGTGAGTTACGGGAGCTAGGTCCAACTCTAAACCAGTTACAGGTGGCGTTCCCCAGGACTCAGTCCTAGGAACCCTCCTGTTCAGCATATACTTCTCAGAGGTACAGGCAAACACAGGAGGATTGTGGCTGACCAAGTTCACAGACAACTGCAAAACTAGGGGCTATAATTGACTCTCCGGCTGACACAGACATCCTCCAAAAGGGTCTCACTGAGATGAGATACCTGGTGTCAAAATCATGTCCTTAAGCTAAATGACAAAAAGTGCGTATTCATCCCCTTTGATAAAAACAAAATACCCACAAACTACCACATAGGTGGTAGTCCCCTAAATACGGAAGATGTAATAAGGGATCTGGGGACCCAAGAAGATTATCTCTCCTTTGATAATCACATTGCCAAAGTAGTTAGAAAATCCTTCTATGTGGCTTAACTAATCACAAAAGGGTTTGCATCCAGATCAAAAGAGGTCAGTGCCCCTCTACCCATCAGACCCATCATAGAGTACAACGCCACATTTGGGATGTACCTTACAAAACACCTGCAACAGCTGGAAAGACCACAGAAGTACCTCACAGAGGATCACTGGCCTCAGACAGATGCCCTATGCAGCTCTACCTGAAGAAACTACAGCTGTACTCTGTTGCATACTGCCTACTCAGAGGTGATCTCTGCCTGACATACAAGGCCATGTGCAACCCAGAATTGATGGACATGCTCCACCTAAAGAAAACCTTATCCCCTGGAGCCACACACTCTAGGGATATAAACCTCGCCACAATAAATAGGACGTGCTGGAGGGATAGATTCCTGTCCCAGAGACCTCCCATGCTTTGGAACAAGATCCCAGTCTACATTAGGCAGAGCTCCTCGCTAACACTCTTCAAAAGAAACCTTGACTAGTAGATGGGAAACAAAGTTTACCTCTGGGATCACTTCAGTGGCTCTGCTGGACAGAGGCACAGGAACTAATCTAAGGGGGGTGGCGAAAGCCAACACATTCTGGCTAGGCTTATAAATGCCTTTAGGCAGATAGCCTAGTACCTACTTATGAGAGCTTCTGTCTTGAGCTATTTAAGAAGCATCCTGAAATGTTGTCAGTACCCATGGAGGCTGTGTTTTTGGCTTTAGTGAGCACATTAAGGACCTGTGACCTTGTAATGACCAGTAGGGGGATGGTTGAGAGTATTGGGTGTGATGAGGGGAGAGAAGTTTGAATACTTGTCAGCAAGTTTGCTGTAGTTTCAGGTTGGTTGTAAGTGTTGCTGTTTATGATTAACTCTCCATATTGCTGAGCATTTCCTCGGCGGTTGCGAACATAATTAAAAGGAATGCCTTCTCCTGCTGTTTAACTCAATCCTTGGGTTTCTTTACTCCCTACAATATGGCTTCAGGATTGTGTAGGTACCAGAAGTTTGTTTGTACTATTTTAAAACTTTCATTTCCTTGATCAAAGGAAGGAAAAAAACTTTATTTTAAACTTTTATTTAAGTTTAAAACTGTGGAAAGATAGGGTTGCTACTTGTCTATCAATTAGGTGCACTGATTAATGTTCATAAAAGGACTTTCATGCCTTTTTTTTTTTTTTTTTTTTTGTGTGTGTGTGTGTGACCTCTTCCAGAGGGAGATGTATATCTGGTACATGCAGATCCTTGATAAGAGATACCCACTGACTTTAAGTTGGTCTTTACATTGTTGGATTGGGTGAGCATTTTGTAGTCCATAAAGGAAATGATCATTGATGGCAGCCATAATATGCAGCTGAATTTACTTTAACGTATGTCTGTGTTGGATTAAAAACATTAAGAAAATAAAATCAGAGATTCTTTATTTATATTCTGGGTGTAGTTGCTTAACTATAGTGTAAACAATCTCTCTTGGCCAAACATACCTCTCAACTGTAAGGTTTTCGCAGACTGTCCACATTTTTGCCTCATATTTTTGGTATGTTACCCCTAAAATCTGACCCTTTCTGGCAAATAGCTGAGGATTGAGGTAATTAAACATTTGATGAGTCCACATCCTTCGGAAAATTCAGCTTTCTAAGTTTGTAAGGGCAATATTTAAAATCTGTCCCCTGTTTGCCCCCCCCCCCCCATCATTTTAGGCTTTGTCCAGATTTTTTTGCTATGAGGTTGAAAGGAATGGAGCCAAACATAAATGAGGGTGATTAGAGACAGAGAAGAAGAGTCCTTTTACAGAAGGTAAAGAAGATGAGTCACAAGTCCCATTATATGTCAATGACATGAGAATTCAGTTACTTCCTTGTGTTATGAGAAAGATGGTTAAGGGATCACGTTGATGCATAAAGCCCCATTGGCAGCCATGTTGTGGAAAACGTATTAAAGTTACAAATAAAGCACTTGGAGTGATTTTGAGGTATTAAAATAGGTCAGTAAACAGAGGGAAAAGATTTTTTTTTCTAGTTCTAGGGTGGAGTTTTCCTTTATGCATCATTCAAGAGAAAAAAAAAGCTTCACACTAAAGATATTGGAAAGTAGCAGGCAGGCAAACTTGGTTTGGAGTCCTACTTGTCACCTGTAAATGTACAGCAAGGATAATTTACTTTAGTGATCTTTCAAACCTCAGCATGAGTGTGGGGAAAGTCTGTCAATTTTTTTAGAAACTACAAAAGAACTTTACAAAAGCCTGCTATTTACCTACTTTTGCTGGGAGTAGCTAACAGCTATTTATAGAACATGAATGAGGCTCAGTTACAGAAGGTGTTTTAGATGGCAGGACTGTGAAGCACTGTCATTCTGTCTTAATAGCATAAGAAAACAGCACCACTTCTTGTATTCAGAGAAGTTGAGGGTGGCCACTGTGGTGCAGCGGTTAGTGTTGCCACCTCAGAGTAAGAGGTTCTCCAGTTCCACTCTCGGCTGGGGTGCCTTCTGTGCGGAGTCTGCATGTCCTCCCTGTGGTCGCGTGGGTTTCCTCCGGATGCTCCGGTTTCCTCCCACATCCCAAAGACATGCAGTAGGTTGATTGGACACTCTAAATTGACCCTAGGTGTGAGTGTGTGCCTTCTGTGGAAGGTTGGGCACCGGGCTGGCAACTCGACACTGTAAAACTCCACTGCCAATCATGAGCGGACAGATGATCTGCTGTGGCGACCTCTAATCGGGAAAAGCCGAAAGAAGTATAAAGAGGAGTATAAATGTATTCTGGGAAGAAGAAATGAATGAAGGCAAGTAAACAAGATCACGTTACCCAGGCAGGCCCCATCAACCATCATTTTGAGGGAACCACATTAAAGTTGTGAAAGAAGCACTTGGGGGTTATTTTGAGATGTTAAAATAGCTCAGAAAAAGATACAATGAAAAATTTTTTTTTTTTATTTTTGAATTCTAAGATGTTTTCTTTTTTAAAAATAGCCTCCCAGATGAAAAAAACATACGACTATCTTTACCTCATAGGTTGCTTTGGCATATTTGACTGTCTAATTTTGTTTAGACTGGCAAGAGTCTCTGCACTGTTTTGTCTGTTTCTTCTTGGCTTTGTAGGGGGTTTTCCTTTTGTTGAATAGCCTGTTTATGCTTTGAATCCATCAGGTGGCTTATTTTTGCCAGTAGTCCATAGGTTTGACTGTGACATGTAATGCTGCCTCTATGCAGCTATGAATGTGGTTGTGTAGTGCTTTTGTGTACAGCTTGGAGTAGGTCTTAGTTTCATGCAGGCTTGGATGTTTTTTGGAGGCTTAATAAGCTCCTTTGGTGTGAGGTAATTGGCCTTAGTTGGAGTTTGGGGTTCTAGGTTAGCTTTAATACTAAAGTAGATCATTTTGTGGTCAGATCTTACCAGGAAGCAGTTAATGCACTGAAGGGAGCAGCATTTTCCTGTGTTCATGAGTGCCAGGTTTAGGATATTTGTAGTTTGGGAGCCAACTAGTAGCTTCAAGGTGTTTGTGTCTTCGTACAGTGGTAGACTATGAAGAATGTTTCTTGCAGGGGGTTTGCTTGTAATATAAGGCATGGGCAACCGTTTTTGCACGGTAGGCATTATATTTCAGGCACGGGCAACCATTTTTGCGTGGTATGCATTTTGTGCTTAAGAAAACTAAGGACAAAATCCTTTCTGGCTCTGTGACCTAAACACATTCTTTACCAAGGAGACTTTTTTGTGTAGTCCATTCTACGTTTCTGCTCAAAGGAGAAGTGGGTGTGCTCTTTGCCCCCTTCAGGATGCCAAGACTGCTGTGCTTCTGGGTTGGTGCCACTCTGTATTGGTTTTGGTAACTTCCATTTTGAAATCTCTTCAGCTGCCAAATGCATATTTGTGGAATTTTGGGTTTCTACTGGAAGACTGACTCCTTAACTGCTGCATCTAAGAATGGTGGCATTCTGCAGTGGGAGTTGATATTCTGTCTGCCTCTGCACGATTGACTGTTTCTCCTCCTTATAGTTGGGTACTTGTGTTCTGTGGTATTCCTGTTGGAGGTGACACTTTTTTTTCTTTGTCTTTACGCTGTAGGACAGACTTGTCATTCCAACAGGCTGTCTGTTTTCTGCTTGAGTTTCCATATATTGAGGATGCAAGACATTTATCTTGGAAGAGTCTCCTCGTACGGGAACACTCATCTCTCTGGAGTGTCTGTGTGATGTGATGCTTACTCTTCCACTTTCTGGAACTTTGTCTGACTTGAAGTTCTGTACATTTCTGTAAATCTCTCTTGCTTAGCAACTTTTAGGTAAGATAGAAGAATGTCCAAATTCTAAGATTTATAAGGCTGTGTATTTGGAAATTATCTGGCTTTCTATAATGAAAGGGCGGCACATGGGAATAATGTGTACCTTTATGCCACAAGTTGGCTGCAGAAGCTTTGAATAACCATAGTGGTTAGACACCCCCCCCCCCCCCCCAAGTATTCTAGTAAAGTATTTTCCACTCCCTGCAAATGTACAAAAGACCTAGGTTTCACATTCACAGAGCTAAGTCACTTCACAATTGCAACTGTCAGCTTTTTGCTTCCTCAAATGTAGGAAAAGTTAAAAGTGCACCATTTCCATACAAATGCCTCTAACAGTTCACTTGATAAGGGGTAGTCACACCTGAGCTTAAGTTCAGGATGACTGTTGGAAACTTTTCAGGTTTCCTTGGCTTCAGCCATGGTTTCACCATGTCGGAAGCCTTTTACATTGTCCTATAAGCCGTTTCCTTGTTGACAGTTTTAGCATTTGGGAGTTAATGGTCCAGTCCAAAAGACGCCCAACATGTTTAGAAAGGGGCTTCAGGGAAGTAATTACAGCTGAAAGATTATTTTAGTATTTTTGACTTTTGTATTTGACTTCAATAATTTAGGATGTTTTCCAGGAATATTGTAACTTTTGTAATAGTATTGCAGAGTGGTATAGCTGAAACTGCAGTCCTTATAGGCTCACATAAAGCATACTTCTGCTACTGGCTATGAAGTTTATCAATTTATTTATATGTAGAAGTGGCTATAAGTTGAGGAATCGACATTTTAATAGCTAGGAAAGAGTGCATGCTCTGAAATTAAAAGATTATGTGCAGAGTTATTCAGGTGGTTCAGCAGAACTCTAAAGGGGTTCAGGAACGTGAAAGAAGAAGAGATTTTGGCCTTTAAGAATTTTCTTCTGATGGAGGTTGAAGTGCTGCAGCATAAAGGTTTAAAATTGCATGTTGCTTTTGAGTATTTTCTTAACATAGGTTTTTGGTGAAACTCCTAATCTCTAGAAGAAATTGAGACAATTCTGTTTCTGCTGTATTGATGACACTCTGTTCTGCTCTTGTCAGCAATCTGGTGGTCTTGATCACACATGGATTGGGAACCGTGGTGAGCAGAGTGGGACAACTGAGAATGCTGGGGTCTGCTCAAGGGGGATACATTCCAGAAGAGAGAAGAGGGTGCTTCTGTTCTACAAGGTTGCATTCAGACCACACCTTACTGCATGCATGCATGTATTAAAGCAACATAAAGGACATCAGACTACCAAACGTTACCAGAAGTGTCTGAAGGGGAAGAGCTGTAAAGACAGGCTAAGGGAGTTGGAGCTCTTCTCACGTGAAGCCTGAAGAGACCTGGGGAAGTATGGTTCTGATGCACAGGATCATGTTTGGGAAATGAGTGTCCTGGAAGGCCAGAGAGGAAGGAGTGGTTATTGGCTGAAGATTGTTCGGGCTAATTATGCTGTGAATCTCCAGAAGTACGTTCACAGAGAGGCCTGTGGGTTCATAACAATGGGTATCCCAGAGAGATGCCTATGGATTCATAACGATGGATGTTGCAGAGATGGCATGGGATATGTGGAGATAAAGGCAAAGGGTATGGAGATTGAGGGGAAGATGAGCTTAAGGCAACTAAAGGGGTTATACTGGCTAGGCTGTTATCTACTGCCACTAGGAAAATGTAATGATCTGAGTTAAGGACCTAAGTTTTGACTCCCTACTGCTTTATAGGGTCTACTTTTTTGAATTGAGAGAGGGCAAGTCTATCATAGTAGCATAAATGGATAAAGCTCTGTGTACAACCCAAGCAGTCAAAGTTCATTTAGGTGGATTGGGTGCTTTTATGAAGCTGACAGGGTGGGTTTGTGGCCATCCTAGGGGCAGGAAGACTGAGCTGGTCATTATCTGTCATAGCTCTTTGTTGGGCCTGTGACCTGGGGGTGTATGTGGAGCACACTAAGCCACCAATTTGGCAGTAGCCTTCCCTTATGCAGATGCACACTCTGTGCACCTCTTGGTAGAGGTGTTAAGGCTGCTGCAGTGAATGGGTCCCATGTTATATGGGAGAAGGAGGGGTTAGGCCAGTAGCAAAACATTTTCATTGCTGAGGTGCTGGCAGGGGAAATAAGTAACCCTTATGGCTTCTTTAATTATGGCCGCCTAGATATCTCCTGAAAGTTTAACTTTAATCCAGTTGAAGAGACTTGATGATCAGCAAGCATTGCAGCAAAGCTGTAAAGATAAAAAGCAAAGTCCAATCCCCATTAATTTTTCCTCTGTGCCTGCCCCTCCCCATAGCCGTTTCAACTGTATCCTCAAGGTGACAGTTGATGGAGAGAGGCCATCAGTTTGACTAACATTAGGGGTGGTTCAGCTTGCTTGTTTATGCCCTAATAATGATGCACCTGGTGAAGGAGGGAGCAACTTTCAGTTGTATGACTGCAGAGGTTGACCCTTCATTCTGTAAGGGGCATTCATTTGCCTGTCTTGAAGCATGAATGGTTTCCCCAGTCCCTGCCAAGATAATGCTCTGCTTCTCATGCCCCCAAGTGTGGATACCGCTCCCCAGCTTTTGGGTGAGGAATGGGCCATCCCTCCCCCAGCTCTTCTGGTGCCACGTGTGATGTCCCCACTCTGAGACAGAAATCAAGAAGCCTGAATCCTCACCACTGACACTAGAGAGGGACGATCAGTTGGAGCAAAAATGGTACACCCAGTATTTGTAGGTGCAGCTCTCTACATAAAGCACAGTTTCCCTTAAGAGCACACAGAGAACGCACTCAGTCCAGCTGGTTTGGATCTCTGTCCAGATCCCCGGTAAGCCTCTCCACTGGCACAGCTGTAGGGTTGAGTCCTTGGCAGAGTGTCCAAGCTAAGTCCTCCAGCACCCCCTCTGTGAAGCTAGTGCTGCTTGTCCCTGCTCAAAGCAGCTGGCGTGCACACTTTGCACACACACCTGGGAAAAACTGGCATAGATTACTAGCTATGGCCCCTTCTGCCTAGACCATAATGTAGTTACTGCCATCAGATGCTCCAAAGCCAGCTACTCTAAGGCTCTTACAAGGGTACGCACTTAATAGTGAGTGAAATTAATATCAATACAAATGGTAGTTTGACCAACATCAGCGCTTTCAAGAGCGGCCAGAGTTGTCAACAAAATACTCTCAAAGGTTAAAATATTCTGTAAAGGACCAGCCACAACAAAAAGTTTGAATGTGTTTAATAATAAATAACATGAAAATATTAGTTACAGTAAATGCCAGAGTTTCATTTACATGAAATATTAAAATAACAAGTATAGGTTTACACAGAGAGAAATAGTACTTAACTTTTTCTAACTGATCTAAAGAATTACTATTCCTTGGCTCACTTACTATAGCAAGGCAAGATGAAGTAGGTGAGGAGTCCTCCCTTGTTGAGTTCCAAAAGCAGAGTGCTAAGTCACTGAGAGACTTCTCTGTAATATCTATTATTTCAGAGTTGGTTACAAAATGACATCACATCTGGTTATCTGTTTCCCCACCCTATCACTGGAAGTTGCCAGGATTTAGCACGTGTGTGTTAGTTTTGCTGAAGTTTATTGTAGCATCTGGTAAAACAGTTTTAACACTTCTGCTGTTCCTACAGAGACTAAAGCATGCTTCTTGTAGACATTGCGTCTCTGGCTTCATTCAAAACTGCAAGAACATCTTCATGGCCTAGGCCCAGTAATTTAATTTTATTCAGCACATTTTGCACTGTTGGCTGCAGCTGAACTATGATTAACCTAGTTTCTTCCAGTATTCTCTGTTAACATACACGTGTTTGTGTGTATGTATATAATATGGTATAGTTTTCAACACAAGCATTTGTAAAAAAATAAGATGTTTATTTACAAAATTCCAGTTATGCTGGCATAGGTTGCACATCCTCTGCTCTACGTCTCCTGGCATAGCTGGCAATACCTCACATCATGGTTACCAGTTGAACCCCAGTAACTAAGGATGATGTTCATTTCACTTTTGCAGTATTTTTAAACATTAGGAATCCCCTGCCTAGGGCAGCCCGATGTCCGGCCAGTATACCAAAGCCTTGGGTTGCTTTAAAGTATGCCGTAAGTAGCACCTATGCTCCTCGCATAGTATGGGGCATAAAGGTGACATCTGGATGTGCCAGCTTTAGAACTTTGCCACCAGTCCGAATGCGATATCTTTATCGTCTGTCTGAACCCATACATTATGCTGCTGGTTTCACAGAGCTGTTTCAGATGAGTGCCCTGTTGGGGTTTCTTTTTTGCTTGGCTTTTTGTTGCTTACTGTTTCCTGTCATCCAAGAAGGGTAAATGCCATTGTGAGAGACAAATTCCCCATAAAGACCACCACCACAAACAGTGTCTTTTTGCCTTGGTGCCTTGCATGACCGTACTTCATTTTCTATCTGTCATGCTTTTGTACCAAAGACTTTGCATAGTTGACTTTTTGGTGCTATATCTGGAGACTCGGTGACTTAAGATACTATGGAGGGAACTTCCTACCCCCGAGGGACAGCTGTCAAGGAAGGCCAAGAAGCCTAGGCCAGAATCTTTTGCTGTAACGCCTCTGTAAGATGTTTCTCCTGAGGTGAATTGAATGCCCAGAGGTTTGCCTGGCTTTTTCAGATTCCTCCGCAGCGACCAGGATGGAGGCTGGTGGGGATCCTGCTTTAAGCACATCCAAAGAGGCTTTGCAGACTACTGTTTTGGACATTCTGAGGGAACCAGGGTTGATATTTTTGAGGGGCCTGGGATGTTCCTCAGATTTTAGTCAGAGAAGTCCCTAGTACTATTACTGAGTGTCGTCCTGGGTCGGAGCCTTCCAGGTTTTATAAGGCAGATGTCCCATTAAAGAGAAAACGAAAAAAAACTAAAGTTTCTCCTGCCCCTAAGGATCCTCAGAGTAAGTGACAGGCCTTCACTCAGGCTTTTAGTGCTTTGGGACTGAAACCTCAGTGTGTTTCTGTTCCAGCTCCTCCATGGTTCTTCTCCCTTACAGGATTCCTATGAGCAGGAGTTGGATTCTGCTAAATCCCTTAGTTTTCTCAGATTCCCCCTCATTCTGACTGTGGGTCAGAGGAAGAAGAATCTACCAACCCTGATATTCCTTTTGAGGGGATTTCTTTTGGAGATGTAGTCTACAGGGTGATGGAGCTTTTGAAATTGGGTTGTACTGAGGTCTCTGAGATTCATAGTTGCTGCAGGTGGAATCCCATAAACCTTCTGCTGTTTCTCCTGTTTTGTCTGTGTTATCGTCATCGTTTGGGTGTGGGTTTTTTTAATATGCATTTTCCAGTCTCTCTGAAGCTTCTGATTCTCAGTCCCCTGCTACCAAGAAACAAGATGGATTTTATAGGTTGTCTAAGGACTGTAATTTTTATCCGTGACCTGCTGCTGACCCCTCAGTGGTGTCTGTAGCCTCTGACCAAGCCCTCTTAATTGCTTCCTCTGCCCAAGTCACTGCCTTCCTGATGATGGAAAGGCTAGGTAAGAAGGTTTGCACTTTGTCTACATTGGCTTTTAGGGCTGTTAATTCAGACCCATATGTCCAGGTACATGTTGGCCATCCTTTACCAGGCTTGTCAGGTGATATCTGATCTTCCAGACTCTGAGACTAAAGCTTCTGCTCTTCCCTGTTGGGGACTTCCTATATATGGCTAGTTATTCCATCTAGTGTAGCTAAGATGCAGCATATGCTGCTTCTAGGCCTGCTGCCTTTGGATCAGTGATTTAGTGGTGGGTATTCTTGGCTCTGTCTTCAGCCTTTTGCTTGATGATATCGAGGCTAAGTTGATGGATGCCTCTCGTTAATCAACACTTGTTTGGTGGTGCTGTTGCTGAAGTCCCATCTGGTTAAGGGGAAGAGTGTACGGGACCTCAAACATGTTTTTCTCCTGTTCTTAAATTTCAGAGAAACTACCCCAATACGCCACCCTTTGTTCGCATGCAATCATGCTGTCGTCCTAAGGGCAGAAAGGTGGCATGTGGGCTCCTCCTGCTAAGGCTGCTCAGACTTCAGGCTCTCAGAAGTATTCCTTTCGAGATAAACCAGGTACTGTCTGTCGTATTCTTCCCAGACACACACCCCTGTCGAGCTACAGATTCCTGGGTTTTGTCCATTCGCCAGAGGGTATTTCATGGGGTGGAAATCTGCCCCCCCCCCCCCTTATAGGTATCCCTCTGTCTCCTTGGGAACAATTTTCATTTTTCCAAGAAGTGCTTCAGGATCTTTTGATTGTGGGTACTATTCAAGAGGTGCCTGTATCCCAAAGTGGGGGGGAGGGTTACTCCACGATGTTCCTAGTTCCCAGAAAGGAGTGTACTTGGAGACCAATTCTAGACCTCTCTCATCTAAACACTTTATTCTGAGGTACCCACTTTTCACTTTTCGAATGTCCTTTCAGACTGTGTTTTGCTTCCTCGGGCTTATATGGTGTGTCTGGATCTCAAAGATGCTTATATTCATATTCCAATTCATCCCCTTTTCAGGAAGGTTTTGGATTTTTGTGTTGCTTCCTGGCATTTTCAGTTCTCTGCTTTGTTCTTTGGCCTTTCTTCTGCCCCAAGGGTATTCACCAAATGCCTTGCTCCTGTGATTGCTTTTTGCAGGCTTCAGGGGATCCAAGTATTTCTGTACTTGGGCAACCTGCTTTTTCAGGTGTCTTCCAGAGATCCTGTTGCAGAATCTCCAGTTTTTGCCATCTCTCTTCTTCAGAGCCTGGGTTTACAATAAACTTCCAAAAGTCTTCTCTGACTCCCTTCTCAGGGCCTTGTTTTTCTGGGTTGCAGGATTCAGACCATGCCTTTGCTAGTGTCCTTGCCTGCTCTCAAGGCCTTGACCCTCCTCTCCTTCTTTTAAACTTTTCTTCTGGATTCCATTACAGCCAGGGAGTTTGACGGCTCTGGGTTTCATGGCATCCACTATGCCTGTGCTCCCTCTGGCCAAACTTCACATGAGGAGGTTTCAGTAGTTTCTGAATACAGTTTGTCTTCAGTATGCTCATCCCCCTAGAATTTGTAGTTTCTCTTCTGCCTTCTCAAGAAGGAACTCCACTGGCGAATCCTACTCTCACAAGACAAGGGATCTCTCCTCCATCCCCACATGTCCACTCTTCAGTTTAATCTGTGGGTGATAGGATTTTGATTCCACATAGACCCCCCCCCGAGGACATGCTTGGGGTCCTGCAGGAGGCCAGAAAACCTAATCCTAGGAAATCTACTTTATCCAAATGGAAGTGGTTTTCTGTTTTTCTCGTAACCTGTATCCACTGTCTTGATGTTCCTTTGGTGCTCTTATCTGTGTGACTTGCTCAGTGCTGGGTTAGCTTATTCTGTCAAAGCCCACTTATCAGCTATCTGTTTGTCTGCCTTGGCTTCTAGATTTGAAGCTAAACCGTTCCTTGAAGGCATCCTCATTAAGCCTCCCAGGAAGCCTATTTCCTCTTCCCTGAGGTCTTAATTTTATATTGGAGAAATGTCCTTCTTTTGAACCTGCATCTTCAAGTTCCTTGCTCTTGGAAGTCTATTCTTTTGTTGGCCCTTCCTTCTGCCAGATCAGTGACTGAACTTCAAGCCCTTATGTCTTCCTTTTTTGGTGTTTCATAAAGATAGGGCGTCCTTGCGTACTAATCTTTTTTATGCCCAAGGTGGTGAATGAGTTGTCCCTTAGTCTATATTCATTTGCCCACTTTTTCACTTCTCCATAATCTGCTAGTGAGAAGGTTCTGCACATGTCTGTGTATAGACAACCCAGATTTCAGAATACTGCAGCAGTGAAGAGGACATCATTCCGCTATGGTAAGATTTTACACAACTGTACTTTACAGTTCAGGGCTCCATCCCTCTCTACCACTTATCCAGTGTCAACTGAGGTTTTAAAATACATATGCATCAAAACTCCAAGGATGTCTGAATAAAGGAGCTGTATCTGTTACTGTGATGCAGCCATTTTCGTGGTAGATGGAGCACTGGCATTGACACTACTGTTGCAAAAGTGTTGCCTCTAGGTTCATGTCTCATGTTGATTTGCAGATTAGAGTTCTTTATAGAACGAGACGGTATACCCTGGATAGTTGCAGTTATTTGAATTCTTTGTACTTTATGGTTAGGGACTTTAACACAAACCACACTGTATTCAAATGGCAGTAGTATCATAGTAGTACTTATTCAGCACAAATGCATTTCCTTTCCCCAAGACACTGTATGTGTGGAAGAGAATTCTCCATAGTCTTCATTACAGCAAGATATCCTCTTGCTAATTTCAGACAAGTGCCCTGCCCTGTTGCAGATGGTGCTTTATGCCCTCTTAAGTTGTTGTCTGTTGTATGAAAGTATTTTCCCTCCCATTGTTTTCCATATATCTGTAATGCAAGTGCCTGCCCAGCAAATAGTATTGCACTTGAATAAACATCCCTTGCTACAAATTCTTATTTTCCCAGAGCTCCCATCTTTTTGGTGACCTCGGCACACAGGTCTTGAGTTAGTCCTATTCCATCCATGGCAGATAAGAGATTTTTGTTTTGAACTTCATTTAACTGTTTGAGTGCCATTGTTTTTATTGCTGGATCTGCAAGTCATTCTAAAGGTCCCCAGTACTTGAAGGTTGCCTTGTCAAGGTAATTTTAAGTTGCTTTGTTAGTATTATACTTGTAAGCAGTCTTTCTTTGTTATTACTTCATGAGGTTCGTAGTGCCCTGTACAGACACACACTCATTTTTTAATTATAAAAACTTCCCTTAGAACTGAAACTTGTAACTTAGTGTGAATGAAAGCAAACTTAGAGTAGCTAGTTTGCAGATTAAACAGCACTGCTATGAATTGAAATCCTTGCATGAACTAACCTAGTCTAGTGCCAAACCCCAAAGATCTCCAAAGGAGACATCTATAAAATCTAGTCCACAACCAAAATACTGGTCCAGACAACATGGATATGCAGTGTCTGGAGCTAAGAAAATCCACCAAGTTGTGCACGCAGTCAAGTCATTACACCACAAGTAACACTATGATATTGTTATAGTCCATGTGGGTGTTAAATGGTCTGAGATGTAATTCCCTGGACTGTATGAAGAGGGGCATTGTTGGTCTCTGTTTCTGACAGGTATGTCAGCAAGGATGATGCCACAGTATGAACAAAAGATGATCATCTTCATTAATTGGCTTGGCTTCTGGTGTCTTTCCAAGGAGAGTTCAATATTTGGCAACACGGGTGTGCATGGTTAACAAACCATGTTCTTTTGCAAATGGTGGTCTGCACCTGTGTCCCGTAAGCTTCCAAATATTAGCTAAAAGTTTATCCACCTCTTGCAGCCATTTGTAGGTGATGCCAGATTTACAAAAAAACGATGTAATAAACCTGAAGGTGTTGCTGCTCAATGCTAGGAGCCTAAGCAAGAAACTCCATAACCTACAATCTCCCCTCACTCTGAAGAATGTGTATATATCTGTGCTGTTACTGAGACTTGGTTTAAATCCGCAGAAAGTACTCTGTTGCCATTCATTGAATAGAGTGACATATTCAGCTCTAAACTTCAGCCCCCAGCTCAATCCATAACATACCTACTAGGATACCCCCCCCCCCCCCCCAAACTGTTGATGGGAAGCAGCATGTCCTGGCGGTGCTCACCAAGGTCAAAAACGCATCCTGGATGGGCCCAGATAGTGTCATGGGATGCCTGCCTCCTAAATGGACTACTTAATCACCTTTTCAGCTATAGGCTCAAAACAGGCTTTGTACCATGAGAATGGAGGATTGCAGTGGGTGGAATTTCATCACCAAATTCTACTTCCCCAGCATTTTGTGGCTCATTTTGGTCTTGCATGAACCATCATAATCGGTCTCTCTGTCTCATATATTGTACATTCTTATGATTTTTTTCCTATTGTTTACTTTTTATTTTTGTTTTGTCCCTGCTTTATAGCTCCTGTTCACCTGTAAAACTATACCATGTTAGTTAGTTTGTTAGTTGCTATTTTCTTGCGTCAATTGTCTACTAATCTTGTTACCTTTACTGTTTGTCTTGTATTTTTGCATTGTAAATATTGACCTTATTTCGTGTACTACTGGAGCTTTTCTCCCCTGGTCTCCTCTGAAAAAGGGCTTCTGCCCAGTCAGACTAACCCAGTTAACAAATGTCAAATAAGTAAATTGTCTGTCCTTGCGAAGTGGGATAACCATTGCAATCAACTGACCCTGAAAACTACAGACTTGTCTGGCTTTGTCCAGGAAAAGCCATATCTTTTGAGCCCTAGTGGACTTCTTTGAGAAGTTCGCATATGAGGGGGAAATGGTGCATACTGCCTACTTGGACTTGGCTAAGGCTTTTGGTATAATTGACAAACTTGCCAAACTGGGGCTAAACTCCTACATAACTTGCTGGATTGCAAGCTGGCTCACAGACAGAATCCAGGAAGTTGGGATTGGTGAGACCACCTCCACTAAGAGACTGATCACCAGATAAGTGCCTCCGGGCTCCATGCTGGGACCTCTGTTCTTTGGCATCTATTTATTTACGTGAAGTAAAGGCTAATGTCAACCTTCTGCTGACAAAGGTAGTAGATGACTGCAAATTGGGAGCTATTATAGATTTCCCCCATGACGCAAACTCCTTTCAAGAGGGTCTAATACGGATGACTGGTGCCAAAGTCATGAATTTAAAACTCCTATGCATTATAGTTCTTTTGGGAGCTGCCACCCAGGTTAATTACTCCAATCAGTAAGACCCCGTAAAAGTTGACTCTCTAGTCAGGTGTCTAGGAACATATGCAGATCATAATCTGGCCTTGGACCAATTTGTGACCAAGGTAGTGAGAAAATCATTCTGTGCCACCCAGCTTATAAGTAGTGACATTGCATCCAGGTCCAAGGAAGTCATAGCGTCATTTTGTTTGGCCCTTGTCAGACCTGTCATTGAGTATAATGCCCTGTTTGGCATGTACCTGACCAAACATATGTTTGGAATGCCCACAGAGCTGGAGAATCAATGGTATCTACACATTGTCCTATACGGATCACCTTAAAGTCCTACATATGTATACTGTCTCCTACAAGTTACTGGCATACAAGGCATCCTTTTGTCCAGCTCTGGCACACTTTTTGCACATTCACAAGTCACTAGATCCAAGAATTTAAATTTTGCTTGTGACAAAAATAAGACAAATTGGCAAGACGGATGTATCTGAGGATTCCCATCCACTGGAACAGGCTTCCCATCCCATGTGAAGTAGTCCATCCCTAACCCTATTAGTGTAACCTTGACCAGCAGGTTGGAATTCAGAAATTCACTCTGGGTCTGGCCCCAGTGTCTATAATACAAGCAGACAGTAATGCCCAAACTAACCCCCCCCCCAAAAAAAAAAAAAACTTCTAGAAACATCCTAACACACCTCCCCATGAAAGAAAAATGCCCATGATACATATGGACACAACAGAGTTGGATTGCATGGCTAGGCTTAAAGGCCCTAGTGACCGTTGCATAGGGTTATGGGTATATACTAGGCTAAAACTGAGCAGGTGAATCTGGGTGCTGATTTAGAATCCAAGTGCAAATTCTTTGAATCCATCCGTTTGAATTCGGTGAGGAAGGAGTTTGATAGAGGTTACAGAGTAGGACTGTATTCCCTTTAGCAACTAGTCCCTCTGTTTAGTGCTGTTAATGGGAAGTTGTAAAATACAATTCATTTTCGTATCTTGCTAAATGAATTTATGGTGGAACTTTAACTTCCAGTTTCCTGAACATGAAGTTGGCAGGAAAAAAAATCAGGAATATCAAAGTTTATTCATGAAAGAATATCTGGATAAAGCTTTAAGTAAACCTTCCATATGGTTTCATTATATTTTTTGTAGCCTCCCCTTATACCAAAGGTGGTGTCTGCTGTTGCTTTAAACCAGACAAGTGCCCAGCCGTTGGCTGCTTACATCATAATTAGAGTAGTGAGCACTGATTACACTGAAAGGATTCTCTCATCGTTGTGGTGGATGAGTTTTTATATTAGAAGTAGACTTTATGAAGTGTTTGGTATATTTTACTGTATTCTTTTAAAGGTACAGATAACCACTTTTAAAGTAGTTTGTGCTTGTTCTGCAAGAATTGTGTGTAGAAATGTTCTAAGAAATGCCTGGACAGATTTTTGATGTGGGCATGGCACAAGGGCTTCCGATATAAACACATTGTCTAGGGGTAGCATAACTTACAACCTGAAGTAGTCGCCCCTCCCCCAAACTAAAGTGTGAAAACTGTAGATTTTTTTATCTGAGAGAACTGTTCTCTTTTAACTTTTTTATCCGTTAATAATGCTATAGTTTAACTTGTTCCTGCAGTAGTGTGTGTGTGTGTGTGTGTGTGTGTGTGTAACTGTATTGAGGGTCTGCTTATATTTGACACGAGTTGCAGCTAGGTCTATATAGCCCTGCTTACATAGCGACAAGGCACTAAATAATCTGTTGTAGCATTTTGTCATAAGCATTAAAAGCAGAACTAGTATTTTTCTGTTAACACAGAAAAGTCTGTAAAACAATTGTGCATTATTTAAAAAGTACACTTGTAAATTTAGCGTGATGTAAGGGATTGAGTTGCATGTTGAATAGCAGATGAAGCAGACTACTAGTAATTAACTCCTAAGCTAAGTGCATTTAACAAGTTGCACATGAATAATTGTGCTATTTTTTTTCTTTTCTAGAATCTGCCATTTTCTGTGGAAAACAAATGGAGGCTTCTTGGTCTAATGGTTGTATTCTTTGGGAGTGGATTTGCATTTCCTTTTGTTGTAGTCAGACATCAACTTCTGAAGAAATGAAGTATTTATCTTGCTGGGTATGTTTTGTTCCCATGATGAACATCAGTACTTGAGCTTAAAATATTGACCTTCAAGTCACTTGTAGCATCCACTTTTTTTAATGTGTTTTAATTAGCCTTGTGCACATACTTCAGTATGTGAAGGTAGTAGTGTTAAAAAAGATGTATTAAATGTTAGATGTGGTAAAACAAAAATTGCATAACCTTTAGAAAGGAGAGTTGGTTCTTGTATCTTGGATTACTTGTACATTTTGGGGAAAAAATGAAATTTGCGTAGGTGAAGTGTAATAGGCAAGTTTAGCAAACTCTATCGTGTGTATTGGGGGTTGTGTAAGATGTGGTAAATGGCAGTATATTTTTCAGTTCGGCTTGGTATGCAAGCTGGAAGAAGGATTGTCTACAGAAGAGAAATTTATCATATAAATTACTGCAACAGTAAGAGCTTTTGTCTATGGGGAAACAACCCCCCCCAGGACACCTCCATAAGTCTGAACTGATTGGGAGCTCTTTGTGGATGTCCATCAGGTAAGACTGAACTTTTTTCTATAGTGCTCTGAGTGTATGCCTCAAAGTTGGAGCAGCCTGTACTGCCATCATTTCTGCCACTGTAATTGGTTTGTCACAAGCCCCATCTGTCCCCTCAGGGAACAAATAATGTCCAGTTTGAGATCATTGCCTTGACTATTTTTACTGGCTTATTGGTTTAAATAACTTTTTTGTATTCTAAATGTTAATCACTCTCTCTCACTGCTGCAGTACCATTTGGTAATTTTGGTTCATTTCCTCTTCAGGATACAGCAACCTGCCATCTTCCTAAAAGCTCTGGCTTTTTCTGCTGCTTACTGTTACTGCTGATTTTGACTGCCTTTTTTGTAAATATTTTTGATGTTTTCTGAAGAATACTAGCGGTCGTATTATCGGAAGTTTCTTGAAACTGCACACAGTGCAAAGATAAAGCCCTGAACTCCAGAACTTGTGAAATAACAATCAGGGCTATCAAAGTGGCCACCCAGTGAAAACGTAAAACCGGTGGAGCAGTCTCCAACATAAAGTCGAAGCAGGAACACTGATTAAAAACCACAGATGTTCTTAGTGTTTCACTGTTGTAGTCATCACATTGAGGGCTAGTGCAAGCAGATAACCCAAGTCGGCCTGATTATCAAGTCTTGGGTCCTGCGTCGGTTGCTGTCTCATCTTCCGTGATGTCAGGTAGTCAGGGGTATAAAGCATGCAGCCGACGCCATTACATCAGTGTTTCTTGCCATGCAGTGCCCGAAGCAAAAGCAGTTCACAAGTGCTGGTCTGCAGACTCCAGAAATTTTCGAGTTTCATAACCGAAGTCTTCAACTAAAGCTAAGTACTCCGTTGGGGAAACTTTTTCTTGCTCTAAACCGATGTCAGTAAAAGTCAATAATTTGTATTTCTTGAGGAAAGCAAATACCTCACAAAGATTTCCATTCATACTATATTCCTTGCGTAGGCCCTGACCACGACGTACCTCACTGTCTGTTTTGTGCCTTATTTAAGTATAAGTAACGAACTATTCGTCGTCTATATATTTACGCTTCTAAATAATTTGGTACTCTGTTCAGTTGTGATAGGTCTTCTGTAAGCCATCCAACTACCGACATTCTGAAAAAACACAAAGATAAAGACAGACAGGCTGTCTAGGTCCAAAGCTGCTGACTACGCTTCTAAGTCAGTCGCCAGTTCACCTGTACTCAGAGGCACTTTCACAGCCCCGGATACCCGCTACTTCAGATTCACAGGCCTCTACTGAGACCCATTCAGAGTCCGGTATGCCACAAGATGCTTCAACTGTGGAACCTACGGATGTCTCTACCTTGGATGGGTCCGGAGCCGCTGTGCAGGCACCGGCTTAGGCCTACTGACTTGCATATTAAACCGCCATCATCTTCAAGGCCTAAAACTCTAACTATGCCTAGAAAACAGATGCCCAGACCGCATGATCAGGCCCCTATGCCTAAAAAACAGATAAGAATGGCTGAAGACCTTATTACTTTAGTCAGGGGAAGCCAACCTTCCCCCTCTGAGACCTAGGACTGAATTTGCTTATGATACGTCTGACCAGGATTCTAAAATGTCTGCTTTCTCTGAGGATTAGAATGTACCCTTGTCTACCTATGAGGATTCTGATGCAGAGGACTCTATTCAGTCTGCTTCCCCCCCAAAAGATCTCTCTTTTGGTGAAACCATGCATAGTCTTAGGGAGCATTTTCACTGGCAAAGCCAGGATTACTGATTCTAAAAAGAGGCTTGGGGTTTTCTTACTCCTGCCCCAGCACAGGCTTTTAGCTAACCCTCCTGCTCACAGAAAGCCTGATGGATAGTACAGAATTCCTGACTCTCAAGTTCCTTTTTAAAAATCCTACTGCGGATCCTGAGACCATTTCACAGGGACCCAAGGGCATCAAGGCTACTACTGCCAAAAATCCTACCCCCTCTGATAGAGACTCCGGGGCACTGGATAGATGGGGTAAGAAAGTATACACTTCTGCAGCTTTGGCCATTAGGGCCTTAAACTGCCAGTTTCATATGTTAAAAGTATCAGCAGCATATCATTGGATTGCTTAAACAGAAAATGATGATGATTCCTGACTGTGCTGAAAATAAGGATTTACAGGATTTACTGCATTCTGCCGAACAGGTTCGAAAGCGTACTTTGCAATGTGGTTTTGATTCACTAGAGGCATCTTGCAGGGCTGCTGCCACTGGGTCTGTACTTAGAAGGCATGCTTGGCTTAAGGAACAATCTTTGCCATATCATGTTAAAGCTAAATTGCTGGATGCTCCCTTAAATCAGGACAGCCTGTTTGGCAACAAAGCAGAAGTTGTTCTTAAAGATGAGGTAAAAGCTAAATCTATGCATACTGTTAAAGATTTCCTACAAGTACAACCTCCAAGATTTAGTAGGCATTGGCCCTCTAAGAATTGTTCTTTCCTGCCTCTTCCCGGCCTTCTCAGTCCAAACCGAAGGTACGCACAGGACTAAACAGTGGGGGGGGGGGGTCCCACTTCCGAATCGGGGAAGTAGTAAGACTCCACCCTATGGTAAACTGTCTCAATGACTTAACCAACTTTCAAGCACTTCCCAACTGACTGTTCCTTTAGGGGGAAAGCTTGCTCTGCAGGCAAAAAACTGGGTACTCATTACCCAGGACAAATGGGTTTTAAATATAGTTTCCCCAAGGATACAGATTTCACTTCCACACATTATCAACCCCAAACGGTTGGCCAGATCTACCCCCAAATCAGAGGGCAGAGGCTCAAAAGCAAGTACTCTCTCTCTTAAGCATAAAGGCTATTCAAACTATACCAGAAGAGGAAAAGAGATTCCTGGTACCCAGAAAAGACCATTCTTGGCGTCCTATCCTGGCTCTTTCTATATTAACTCATTTTTGGTGATTCCAAAATTCAAGATGCCAACTCTTCAATTACTTCCTATGCTAGGCAAAGATGCCTGGTTGGCAAAACTGGATTTAAAAGAAGCCTACCTGCACATCCCAATCAGGGAATCTTGCAGAAGATACCTATGCTTCAAAGCAGGCTGCATGCACTATTGGTTCTCTGCATTGCCCTTTGGCTTATCTACTGCACCCAGGGTGTTCACAAAGTGCCTAGCTCCAGTCGTTGCATTTTGCAGGCAAAGAAACATTCAAATATACCCATACCTGGACTATTGTCTAATTCAGGCAGAAAGCCAGGACATACTTTTTGAATCATCTGGCATTTGTACAAAAGTTGCTAACTTGTCTGGGGTACACCATAAACGAAAAGAAATCGCATCTAGTACCCTGTCAACAAATTATATTTGTGGGAGCAAGCTTGAACACAACTTCCCAGATGTCTTTCTTCACGCCAGAGAAATTCATTTGACAACTTCAAACTAATGGCCACAAAAACCCTGCTGTCTGCAAGACAAATACTGCAAGCCTTTGGAGTTCATGGCCTCCTGCATTCTACTAATTCCATATGCAAGACTGCATATGAGGAAAGTACAATGGTATCTAAAAAGCCTATGGTGTCAACATTCTCAGGATCTAGAAGCAATGATCCCTAACATACCTTGCCTACAGTTCCTTTGGTGGGCAGAGGCCTGCCACCAAAACAAGGGATTACCATTCACTCTACCCCCTGCCGCCCAAACCCTTACAACAGAAGCATCAGACTATGCATGGAGGGCTCACCTGGCAGGAAAGTGCATTCCAGGGCAAATGGAACCAAAGTCAAGTGCACCTGCATATCGGCCAAAAAGAAATGTTAGCTGTACAGAGTGCTCTGACAGCCTTCAAGAACCACATTCTTCCAGGACAATTTAATGGTAAGGATGGACAACACCACGGTTTTACATAAACCAGCAGGGGGGGTACCCATTCTTACCCCTCTGCAGATTAGCCATGGCTCTGGAACACTGCCTTGAGCTACCAAGTGCATCTACTGGCTCAATTCCTGCCAGGAAAACTAAATACACTGGCAGACTAACTCAGCAGAAATCTCATGGACCCACACTAGTGGAAACTGGAACCAAAGATATTCAACATGTTGATAAACAAATGGGGGAGCCCAGATATAGGCCAGTTTGCCTCCCCCAGAACTACCAATTGGACAAATTCTGCACAAGGACTCCCCACAAACAAGCTTGGAAAGTGGATGCCCTGTCCTTCAGCTGGAAAAATCTGTCAGTTTATGCCTTTCCTCCTCTGCCTCTCCTCTCCAAAGTACTATTAAAGATCAAACAGGACAAACCAAGGACGATACTGATTGCACCAGATTGTCCACGCCAACACTGGTACGCCCTCTTGCACAGTTTCACTGCTGGCCCCATGGCACTTGCCTCAGACCCCTACCCTGCTGTCACAGCAGGAGAGCCAGATTTTGCACCCTTGGCTTCAAACCCTGACCCTGGCAACCTGGCTAATTTCCTAATCGCTCCATTACCATCCCTCAGCAAACAAGTGTTGGATGTCATTTTGGAGGCTAGGAGGCCTAGTTCTAGAAAATCTTGTGCTTTAAAAATGGAAAATGTTCTTTGCCTGGAACCAAACTCTAGGGGTGGGCACAGCAGCACCCAGTTTACCTCAGATTCTTCAATACTTAACTGAGATGCTTCACAAGGGCCTTTCTTTTTTCCTCAATCAAAATTCACACCTCAGCCATTTCAGCTCATTACAACACAGAACCACCCCTCTTCTCTCATCCACTGCTCAAGGAGTTCCTCAGAGGGGCTAAAAACTTAAGACCACCCAGGACCTCACCAACTCCAGCCTGGGACCTTAACTTTGTATTGGAAAAACTCACTTTTTTCCTCCTGCAGAGTTAAAATTTCTTTCCTGGAAAACAGCCTTCCTTTTAGCAATTACTTCAGCAAGAAGGGTATCTGAACTACAGGCCCTTATCATGCGGACAGGGTGTCCCTCAGGACCAGTCTCTCCATGCCCAAGGTGGTATCCAGTGTGGCTTTTAATCAGTCCATTCATTTGCCAACCTTTTCTAATCCACAGAACAAAGGGAAAGGATTCTGCACTCCTTAGATGTGCACAGACAACTTAGAATTTACTTTGACAGGGCTAAACCTCAAAGGAAATCTGAACAACTGCTGGTGGCATTTGCTGCAGGGGCAGAGGGGAAGGCTATTTCAAAGCAATCCATTTCTAAATGGATAGGCCATTGCATTCATTTCTGCTATACGCACCATGGAAAACATATCCCACAGGGCACTGGACCTCATTCAACCAGGGCTGCATCTACCTCTACAGCCTTTCTCAGAGGTGTGCCTACCAGGGACATTCTAGAAGCTGCTACCTGGAGTTCTGTACATACTTTCACCAAGCATTGCCATTTGCCAGATGTTCTTCGTGTTTCACTGTTGCAGTCATTACATTTGGGTAATCCTGCTGGCAGGTTGCCCTCGGCCTGAATTCCAAAGTCCTGGGTCCTGCGTCGGCTGCTGTCACCCCTTCCCTGACGTCAGGGGTATAAAAGAAGCAGTCGACGCCCATTTTTTTTTTTGAAGCAGAAGCCGTTCGCAAGTGTCAGTCGGCAGACACCTGAGATTTTCGTGTTCGAGTTACAGATCCGAAGTCTTCAATAAAGCTAAGTACCCCATTGGGGAAATTTTTTTTCTTGCTCCAGACCGATGTCAGAAAAAGTAAATTGTATTTCTTGTGGAATGCAAATACCTCATAAGGATTTTCATTCTTACTGTATTCCTTGCCTAGGCCCTGATCACAACGTTTCTGGTTGTCTGTTTTGTGCAAGATTTAACCAACGCACTATTAAACGTCTGTATGATTTTGCTTTAAACTATTTTGGACACCAGTTTAATTATCCAGAAATGTCGTTGGATAGCCATCCGACTAGCAGAGTTCACGAAAAAGCGCAAAGAAAAGGAGAGTGACAACCGAGGCCCAAACCCGACGAAGCTACTAAGCCAGTTGCTGGTTCTCATGTGCTCTCGCAGCCCCTGATGCCCGCTACTTTAGAGTTGCAGGCCGGTACCGACTCCCACGTGGAGTCTGCCATGCTGCTGGAAACTCTGGGTATTGGAGCCTCGGATACTGTTCCTTCAGATTTGCATTAAACCGACTTCAGCTTCAAAGGCAAAGACTAAAGCACCTCCTAAAGCAAAGAAGCAAACTCCTGAGCCACGTGGTCAGGCCTCTATGCCCAAAAAACAGATGCTCAAAATGGCCAAAGACTCTATTACCTTGATCAGGGGTTCCCATCCCCCTCCTGATAAGAGGCCTAGGAAAGAGACGGACTATGAATCTTCATATCAGGTTTCCATTTCTTCGGATTCCTCTTCTGATCAGGAATATTCTCTTCCCCCTACGAGGATTCTGATGCTGAAGAATTTGTACCTTCAGCTTCTCCTCCAGAGGACTATTCCTTTGGGGAAACCTTGCATAGGAGCATTTCCACTGGGAGAGCCAAGATTTTTCTGAATCTAACTATGCTCCGGGATTTCCTTTTACTACCTCAACACAGGCCTCTAGCCATTCCACCTGTTAGACATTGTAGATGTGTTTTTCGGAGTCTAGTCTTACCCCTGACTCCTTGCCTCCAGCTCGTGTTAAGCCTGACAGATATTGCAGGGTTCCTGACTCTCAAATTCCTTTTTAAAACCTCTGCTGCAGACCCAGAAACTATATCTCTGGGTCCCAAAGGAGTTGAGGCTTCCGCTGCAAAAAACCCTACCCCATCTGACAGAGATTCTAGGGCACTGGATAGATGGGGAAAAAAGGTTTACACATCTGCTACCTTGGCTATAAGGGCCTTAAAACGGTCAGTTTCATATGCTCAAATATCAGCAACATGTCATGGCATTGCTTAAACTGAATGTGCAGAAAACGAGGAAATGCAGGATTTATTGCATGCAGCTGATCAAGTTGGAACGCATACTTAGCAATGTGGTTTTGATTCTTTGGAGGCCTCCTGCAGGGCCGCAGTTACGGGCTCTCTAATTAGGAGGCATGCTTGGTTAAAGGAACAAAATCTACCTGATCATGTTAAAGTTAAATTATTAAATGCACCATTACAGCATGATACTTTGTTTGGTGTTGGGACAGAAGAGGTGTTAAAATGGAGGATAAAGCTAAATCTATGGAAACGGTCAAAGATATTTTTACAAGTACAGCCACCTAGGTTTAGTAGACACTGGCCAACAAAGAATTGGTCCTTTTCTGTCTCAGACCTCAAAGGGGCAGATCCAGACGCCCTAGAGGCAGATCCCAGGTGCAAGGTTCATATAGGTCAAAGCAATGGGGTGCTTCTACCTCCGAAGTTGGAAAAGACAAATCACAACCATACAGGAAACGGTCCCAATGACTTCCCCCTGCCTGCACCAAGCACTTATCTCCTGGCAAAACCCTTCCCTTAGGGGGAAAATTAGCACTTTTTTTTTCTCAAAATTGGCACATTATAACCCAGGACACGTGGGTCCTAAATATCGTGTCACAAGGCTACAAGTTCATTTCCATACTCTGCCAAAGGCAAACTGCTGGCCAGATCTGCCAAAAAATCAATGGGCAGAGGCACAAAAACAAGTCTCATCCCTCATGGACATGGGGGCCATTCAACAAGTACAAGAGCAGGGACAAGGATTTTACTCCAGACTGTTCTTGGTACCCAGAAAGGACAAGGCCTGGAGGCCAATACTGGACCTATCTATTCTGAAAACATTCACAGATATACCAAAATTCAAGATGTTGACTTTGCAGCAGCTTCTGCCCATGCTGGGCAAGAACGCTTGGTTTGTGACTTTAGACTTATACCTGCATGTCCCAATCAGACAAATATGCAGAAGATGCCTCAGATTCAAGGCTGGCTCAACGCATTACCAATTCTCTGCACTGCCCTTTGGCTTATCTGCTGCACCCAGGGTCTTTACAAAGTGCCTGGCACCAGTAATTGCATTCTGCAGACAACTAGGAATACAGATATATCCTTACTTGGACGACTGTTTAATTCAAGCCGAGAACAAGGACGTTCTTCTACAGCATCAGGCATTTGTGAAAAGACTTCTTACATGCCTATGGTACACAGTCAACGAAAAGAAATCAAAACTAGTACCCTCTCAAGAGATAATACTCCTGGATGCAAGCTTAAATACAACTGCCTAGATGGCTTATCTTACGCCAGACAAAGGCAATTGACTACCTATTTCAAAATGTTGGCAGCAAAGGCCAAGTTATCTGCAAGAAAAATTCTGCAGGCTTTGGGCTTCATGGCATCCTGCATCCTAATTCCATATGCAAGACTGCATATGAGGAAACTTCAGTGGTACCTAAAGTGTTTGGACTCAACATTGCCACAGCCTGGAAACTAAAATTACACTAATTCCCTGCCTGTAACAGGAGTTTCGATGGTGGGTAAAGGCTTGTCACCAAAACAAGGGACAGCCATTCACATTACCCCCATCCAGGCAGACACTGACAACGGATGCTTCAAATTATGCCTGGGGGGCCCACATGGCAGGAAGATGCATTCAGGGCACATGGACCTCAAACCAAATGCATCTACATATCCATCAAAAAGAGATGCTAGCTGTTCAAAATGCCCTGACAGCCTTCAAGGACCTACTTCATCCAGGACAACTACTGATAAAAACAGACAACACCACGGTCATGTGGTATATAAACAAACAGGGGGCACACATTCTTACACCCTTTGCAGACTAACCATGACTTTGTGGGACACAACATTGACTTACCAAGTACATCTGCAGGCACAATTCCTGCCA
>NC_056730.1:801537061-801549561 GCF_019279795.1 Protopterus annectens
GTCAGGCATAGGTCACCTCTGAGTAAGCGGAACGCTACTGAATATAACTGGAGTTCTTTCAGTCGTGCAGCATAAGACAGATTTTTGAGACCCTTTATCCTTTTGGTGAGGAACTTTTGTGGCCTCTCCAGCTGCTGCAAGTGTCGGGTCAGATACATTCCGAATGGGGCATTATACTCTATCATTGGTCTGATGAGTGATGAGTATAGGGAGACTATGACTTCCCTTGATCTAGATGTGAATCCCTTCATGATAAGGTGGGCAATGTAGAAGGCCTTCCTAACTACTTTAGCAATATGAGTGTCGAATGAAAGGCTACTGTCAACCTGGGTTCCCAGGTCCCTAATAACTTCTTCTGTGTTCAGGGGATTGCCACCTATATGGTAGCTAGGGGTAACCTTATTTTTCCCGAAGGGTATGACTATGCATTTTTTGCCATTTGACTTGAGGCCATGGCTCTGGCACCAGTTATCCATTTCTGAGCGACCCTTCTGAAGGATATCTGTCTCAGATGTGTTCTCAACTACGGCGCCCAGTTTGCAGTCATCTGCGAACTTTGTCAGCCATAACCCTCCTGTGTTTGCTTGTACTTCAGAAAAGTAGATGCCAAACAAGAGTGGGCCCAGGACTGAGCCCTGTGGGACACCACTTGTGACAGGCTTAAGAGTCTGACATGGCGCCAGCAACTCTGACCCTGTGGGTTCTGTCACTCAGCCAGTTTGCAACCCATCTTGTAATGTATGGGTTTACATTTAAGTTGATGAGTTTTTCAATGATACCCGAGTGGGGTATTGTATCGAAAGCCTTCGCCAGGTCTAGGTAGGCTGTATGGACTGCCTTCCCCTCGTCAATGGCCTTGGTGACTTGTTTCAAAAAAGTCAACCAAGTTTAAAAGGCATGATCTGCCTTTGACAAAGCCAAACTGGGTTGGATCCAAAGTCTGCAAATTCCCTATGTCTTTATTTATGAGATCCATTATGATCCTTTCCATGGCTTTGCAGATCAGGCTTGTCAAGCTAATGGGACGGTAATTTCCAGGGTCGGTGGAGGCACCACCTTTGTGGAGTGGGACCACAGTCGCTGTGCGCCACTCCTGGAGTGCGATCCGGAGGTGAGACTAAGATTAAACAGCTGTCCTAACTGTGGGTTTAATTCCTCGTTGAGTTCATGGAGCACACAGCCGGGGACACCATCAGGTCCCATGGATGCTGTGTTCTTTGCCTTGGAGAGAGCAGTTCTCACCTGAGCGTTGGAGATGTTTGGGGGGCTACAATCATTTGGTATAGATGTCTCTTCTTTAGGTGGGGAGGGTGGGGAGAAGTTTGCACTGAACCTGTCGGCCAGTATGTTGGCAATGTCTGTAGGATCAGTAATCTTCACATCATTTTGAACTAATTCTGAGCATATCTGGGAGTTTCCTCCTAGGTTTCTGACATAGCTAAAGAATGCTTTATGGTTGTCTTTAGAGTCCTTAGCTATTTTTTTCTCAATTAGCTTTGGATGATTTTATGAGAGCTCTTAGCTTTTTACTTATAGTGATCAGCGGTGTCTTACCTTTTAAGGATTTTGCTCTATCTTGTAGTAGCTTTCTCCTTTTATTGTAGAGTTTGTTTATGGCTGGGGTCCACCAGACTGGACGCTTGCCTTTGGTACAAAGAGTCTTTGTTTTGCTTGGGATTGTCTGATCCATGCAGCCCTGCAGGTGCTGGTAGAAGGCATTTGTAAGTGATTCAGCGGTTTGAGTAGTGTTAACCGCCGGCTCAGGGGCCTTAAAGGAGACCACACTAGTCTTTAGAAGTGTGAAGTCTGCTTTCGAGAAGTTCTTTACTGTGGTCTTTTTCATTTCGGGTGGGGCGGATGAGGACCTCCAGCGAGATTAGTTTGTGATCAGATCTCACCAGTGAGGGGTATACTTCTGGCGTTGAACATTGTGCTCCCATGTCGTGATGATGAGATCAAGTATGTTCTTTCCTCTTGTGGGGATGGTGACTAGTTGTTCCATGGCATTTGAGTTTATGAATTCCAGGAACTTTTGGGCTAGAGTGTTTGGGCTTGAGTAGTGTTCCCAGTCTATATTAGGGTAGTTGAAGTCACCTAGTATGATGGTGTTCGGAGATACATTTATCCCCTCCAGTGTTTTCAGGAAGGCCATGTGAGGTTCCTGAGTTTGCGAGGGTGGCCTGTAACATGCTACAATTTGCAAAACAGTCTTGCCTATGGTTAATTGCACCTGGATGGTTTCCGATGCATCGTGCGATGCCACCAATCTTGAGGTGTAGGTGTCCTTGATGAATATGGATACCCCTCCTCCTTTCTTGGTATTGTCTGGGTTTTGTGGCGGAGCATGATATGAGGTAAAACCTGATAGTGCTGGGGTGCTCTCAGGAGCCTTGAACCAGGTTTCTGTCACAGCACAGACATCGATGTTCTCCATACTGAGAAGGGCCTCAAGTGCGTGCATCTTGAGGTTGAGACTTCTGGCATTGAGCAGCATTACCCTTAGTTTTTTCTTTGTTTTGTTCTAGGGAGGTAGGTTTAGAATTTGAGCCTTGCCTAAAAGGCACTATGGGGGTGGCAAGAGCCTTTGCCAAAATCCGGAATCCCAGGGTGACAAGTGCAAGCCGTCCCTTGCGAAGCAGCGTGGCTTGTCCAGCATGTCATCCCAGGCAGGCAGACATTGGATCCCCTTTGAATGACACTAGAGTTTAAGCCAATTGTTAAAACTGATCATCTTATCTCTGTATTGTGGCATCATTCTTGGTGAAGGTAGGATACTGCTCAAGGTCAGGGTCATACCTGCCTGGGCTACATAATCAGAGAGCTCCTCTATGTCTCTTTTTCATGTAGTCCAGGGAGGTACGTCTCAGGTCGTTTACACCAGCGTGGACAATGATTGAGTCATACTTGTACCTGCTGTTGAGAGACCTGAGTGCATGCGTTGTGTGGCGGATTCTAGCACCCGACAGGCAGCTTACTGTGACCTTCTCCTTACTCAGTCTGGTGAGCGGGACGTCAGTGTGTCTGACTATAGAGTCACCAATGACTAGTGTGTCTGGCATAGTGTTTGGCCTTAAGGGCTGTGACTGCTTGACACTCTGACTGTGTGGTCTATGTGATGCAGGTGGTGTGTTCTGAGGTGGTAGTTGTTTGTGTGTCTGCTTTGGTGGCCTCTGCTCTTTTGGTAGATTTTTGATCAGAGCCTCGAGTATGTCTGTGTGTTTATGTGTATGATTTGAGGTTGTGATGGTATTATGTGAGACTGGGTCTATAGTGTGTGTGGTTACCTTCTCCTCCTGTCTGGTCTTGCCAGCCCTATGTTGAGAGAGCTCAGCCTCCAGTTTGGCCGTATAGTTGCATCTCTCGCATGTATTTGTGTTTTGTGGGAGGAGGAGAGGGTTGTCTGTGTACATGAGGCAATTGTAACATTGCCTCAATAATCCCAGGTTCACCAGCTGAGCAGGAGAGGATATTAGCAACTGATCCCTCGACATGCTCGAAGGAATAGACAGAAAAACTTAAAGAAAGGTTTTGGGGATGTGGGTGACCGAGAAATGGGGTTTGCTTTTTTTTTGGGGGGTACTTTCTATAACAAGAGTGCTGTATCGAGGTGATAAATACTGTAGGAGCAAGTGCTTAGCTATACGGATAGAGAATAGTCTACTTGGGAGTCAAGTAGAGATAATTTATAGTTGGAGGATACACTAAATAGAACAGTAGTACACTTTGAGGAAGGTAGTTTTAAGGGAAAATTTGAAGAGTGAACTTTAGGTAGCCCTAATAGTTTAAATCTGCTTAACGGCTGCCCTAGTGTGCAACGGTAGCAGCTCAGCTAAAGCGGCTTAACGTGCTTTATAGCAGGGGCTGGAAAAAACAGGAAATGACCCAAAATGGCCAACAAATTACAAGTTGCTGCTTCTAACCACTCCTCTGAGGACAAACAAGCAGCTCAGTACTCCCCACTGCCACTGGTGAGTAAAGAAACTACCTCTGGCCACACAAGAAAATGGAGGAACACAGGAACCAAATACAAAGCCCAGGGATCAGCAAAATCTGATCACTGGAACAACTAGCAAGTAAAGTTTAGGAAAGGAGAAATATTTTTTTGGTTTTTTTTTTTTTCAAACAGACAGGAAAAAATGCAGTAAATGCTTTGTTTTCGACTAGATTGCTATCAAAGGCTGGTACACTTGAGTGTATTAGCCTGTTAGTTACTTTTAAGCAATACTTTAGCCCACAAGTGCAATCAACAATGTAAGCTCACAAACACAGGAAAATAAGGCAATAAAACAGTAATAAAGGCACAAACAGTAGTCGAAAAGCTTAAAAGATCGAAAAATGCTTAAAAGATCGAAAAATGCAAACAAAATGTTTTAAAAAATACTTATGATCAAGAAAGTTGCTTTTTCTGCTCTCTGCTGGCTTAGGAACTCTGCAGGGGACCACGAGGAGCTATGCCAAGTTCTCTAATGCCAGAAAAGCCTGCCAAAGCGTGCTTTATAGCAGGGGGCTGGAAAAAACAGGAAATGACCCAAAATGGCCAACAAATTACAAGTTGCTGCTTCTAACCACTCCTCTGAGGACAAACAAGCAGCTCAGTACTCCCCACTCCCACTGGTGAGTAAAGAAACTACCTCTGGCCACACAAGAAAATGGAGGAACACAGGAACCAAATACAAAGCCCAGGGATCAGCAAAATCTGATCACTAGAACAACTAGCAAGTAAAGTTTAGGAAAGGAGAAATATTTTTTTGTTTTTTTTTTGTGTAATTGTGTCTGCTGCATGCTTTATACCCCTGACTACCTGACATCATGGAAGATGAGACAGCAGCCGACTCAGGACCCAAGACTTTCAGGCCGACTGAAGGCTACTCCAAGCAGATAACCCAAATGTGATGACTGCAACAGTGAATACACTCTAACGTTTATGTTAAGTGTACACAACTGTACTTTTTAAGCACTTTCATCCCTAAAATACTGGGACTTCATCATAACAGTAAAAACAAGCAGTCAGATTTAAATATAAAACCAGTGTAAAAAAATCAGTCCTGTGCTACTAATTGGTCAAATTTCAAAATCGGCATTAAAATCCTACAAATGTAACGTAATTTTTAAACGGTTAAAACACATTGAACAAAAGTAAAAATGAATAAAAAGTAAAAATGAATAAAATACAATCTTCTGTGGATCTGTGATTATAATTCTTGAGTTCTGGTCTTAAGAATAGGTAGAATAGTAATGTGTTCATTTAAGCCTAGTGGCATCAGTGGCATTTAATTTTAATTGCCACTGCAGTTAATGTCTTTTGGTTTGTAATTCCCACCACCCTCCTCTTGGATTCTTGGCGAATGTCAAGGATACCATATCTAAGTTTGTTAAACCCTTGACAAAGCAGTATGTGTTTTATACAGGGCATTTTTCAGATGAGGATGTGTGCCATAAGCATACTGCTTACCCATTACCAAAAGCTTATGTGAATACAAGGGAGGCAGAGCAATGTGTGGATAGTGGTGCTATTGGTTATTCAGTCAGAACTTGTAGGATATATGAAATGCAGGAAGGACAATATCAAGGTAACAGAGAGCAGGATTTATATGGGTCTAGCAGGCTCACACCCCTAAGGGGGTTTGGAACAAAACGAAGGGTCAGAATTGGAAAAGCAATTGCAGGAACAGGAATTGGTTTAGTTAATTCATTTTTATTTTGATGAAGACCTAGTATTTTGGGGACAAAACCGCTTAACTTTAATGAATTCTTTGAAGTACTTGACTTCAACCTGTGTTTTATGGATCCGTATCTGATCAAACATGGCCGCATATCCAGCATCTGATCCGACCTCCAAGCTCCTTTCCTTCCCCATAATGCCCTGTGTCTCCTTCCTCCTCCCAGATCTCGTTTGCCACTGGAAAAGCAAGCATCGTGGTCAGAGTTCTTTGCTAGTCATTGGATTTTGAGATTACATGTGCTTTTTACCTCCCTCTTTAGCTTTCCTGTCCTCCCCACGCAGTCGTCTGAAATTTAAAAAAAAAATCTTCCTCTTTCTTTCTATCCTATTCTGTCTTAGTGTGAGTGTGTTCTGAGACTGTTTATGGACGTGGCTGAAACCCCTAAGCTAGGTTTCAGAAAGTGCACAGTGTGGCCATAAGCTCTCCTCTGTCGATGGTCACACTCTGTGTGTGGTGTTTGGGGGTGGCCCACCTACAAACCTCTTGTCGGGTTTAATCCCAGGGCACTGAATGACAGGAGGGATAAACTGATTGTCAAGGGCCTGCTTCCCTTCTCTGAAACTGTAGCCCCTACGCCAGCCACTTCAGGTGCAACGGCTTCTACCTCTTCCCCAGTCTCTGGGACTGTAAACACCTGCCAAGAGGTCTGGGGAAGGGGAAAAGTTTAAGGACGACAGGTTGAGGAAGCAGTCTCCTTGCTGGCCTGCCGCCGAAGGTTAGGCCTGAAATCAGACCTGGTTCTCCCCGGAGCAAGAAGAATCCCGGATCCAGTCACCTGTATGGGCTTCACATCACCAGCACTCCAGACCGGTGTGTCTGGCTTCGTTGTCTCCTTCCACCTGGAGCCTCAGTGAAGCGGTGATGGATAAGATGATGCACAGGTTTATCCGCATCCAAATTCAGATGGGGATCTGGCCAGCCCTCTCTGCCTCTGGAGGCGGGGGGGGGGGTGCTTGCAGCCTTTTTTTTTTTTTTTTTTTATTCCGATCACTCCTCTGATCCGGCCTTCGGTTTTGGCCATTGCCTTGAGTGTCTTGTGTCCGACCCTTGGGTTTGGGTCCGAGGGTGTGCCGTCGGCTAAGTTTGTCGGAGCACAGTATTCTCCTCTGCATCTCTGCTCCTGGAGTCGTGGCTCTGACTCCCCTGCCCGTTCAGAGGGGAACTGCTCTGGCTGGCACTTAGTATGTCCATTCTCCTTCAGGCTTTTTGATGTGGTGGAGAGGGTTCTGTGTAGAGACCCTTGACCCTCTCTCCCTCTGACACTGCTGCCCTGACTCCCCTCTGTTTTGGGTATGGACCCAACCATCTTGCCATCTCCGGGACAGCCTGTGCCGTTTTGCCTCGGGGAAACTCCTGTGGGGGAGCAGCAGGATGTTTGCTAGTCCTCCCCAGAGATTCCCACTGAGGAGATCCCTCACAAATAAACGTGTGAAAGGAGGCACTTGGACTCCCCACCAGAGTCCCTCACCAAAGATGCTGATTTGGAGGAAGGAGAGCCCCCCGCCCCCCCAAGGATGTCTTCTTTGGAGACATCATGGAACTCCACACCAGAGGGGGCGGGGGGGGCTGCCCAAAAACCAACCTCTGTCGAGTCGTGTTCCTAGTGCCATTCTGCACAGGCCCTTCTACTTCATGGGTATCCCCTCCCATAGATCACTTAGTGGACCTGATAACATCTCGGGTGTAGAAGGAACCAGATAAGGTGGAGCCTATCCCGAAAGGCCCTGAAAGTCATTAGCCCCCCCTTCAGACAGGACATGTTGGAACAAAGGGTCCCCGGTTAATGCTTTGTGGTGGTAGCCGCCACCAAGAAAGAGCTCGCTCAGGAGAAGCTCTTTTGTTTACTCTCCTGACCGCGAGTCAAGGGCATTTGATCGTTTTTTGGGAAGCCAGTCTACACTTCATCCACCTACTCAGAGCTCTGAATTTCATGGCACGTGATTCGGGCTACAATGAGACCTGGTGAGAGAGATCCGAGTTTACCTCTGAGTCCATGGTGGAAGACGAGACCTTTTCCATTCGTATGGCCACTCTGAAGTCACTAACAACCTCCATGCGTCTCCTCTTTCATGCTACCAAAGGAGCTGCTAGGGTAGCCGGCACAGGCATTGCCATCAGCCGACACACCTGGCTCTCCGCTAAGTCAGTTCTCTGAACCCTTCAAAGTATCGTTTCAGTGCCCCGTACGACTGTTCTTCCCTGTTTGGGAAGTTGGTACATGAGACTTTGGTCCAGTGTGAGAAGGACTGGGAAGACGCTATCTGCTGTTGGGATCCGCCCCCCCCAAAGATTCTTTTCTAGGAATCGGCGACCAGCTAAGATGTGTTTCCGGAAGTCTCAGGTGGCTTCCCGAGACGCACAGACTTGCCATCCCCCAGAAGCAGAGGTGGTTTTAATGGACTCTGCCCCAGGGGCAGGGGGGGGTCCGAGAAATTACAGGACTTGAACTGTTCTCTAACAGACCTGCACTGCACTGCAGACCTGAAGGACTTGCTCGACTGCTCTTCTCTGGAGGCAGTCGGGGGGGGGGGGGGTCTGTTATTGCTCCACCCAGCGTAATGGGAGTCCATAACAGATCGCTAGGTGTTGCAGATCATATCCAGAGGCTATTCAATCCCGTTTCCTGAACCACCCCATCCAACCAAAAACACCTCCTGGACGTCCCACCAGTGCAAAGGGAGGAAGAAAGCAGAACTAAGGGAAATAAAAAAAAAAAAAAAACCTGGAATAAATGCCTGATCCGGATTGGTCAAGGGAACAGGTTGGTTTTACTAGCAGCTTTTTTTTTATAAGTGCCAAATAAAACGGGGGAACTAAGACCCCTTTTTGCACCTATCCACCTTGAATCTTGTCAGTGGCCAAGGCAAAATTTGGGATGGTCACGCTTCCACCCTGCCCTACCTGCAGGCGAACGACTGGATGTGCCTGAGTGACCTCCAGGATGCATACTACGATATCAAGATAGACAGGCACTCTCTAAGGTTTCTCTGCTTCCGGCTAGGAGCCATTATCAGTCCAGCGCCCTTCTGACCACAGCCCCCAGGGTGTTCAAGGTGATGGCAGTAGTAACTGCTCACACGAGGCTAGAGGGTATTCTGGTCTTTCCTTATCTGGGTGATTGGCTCTTCAAAGCCCCTTCAGAGTATCAACTTGCCAAGCTAGCGAATTATTTTTTTTTTCTAGCAAATAGTCTGGGCATCACCATCAATCTCAACAAATCGTTGATGGCCCCTGTTTAGGTCTTAAATTTCGATTTCATTGGGGCTTGGTTGGACACTATCCAGATGAGTTTTCCTCACTCCATACAGGATACACAGCCTGAAGCTACACCTTCTGTACGTCGTTCAAGCCCAGTCTGACAGCAGAGACAGTACTGAGGGCATTGGAGTCTATGGTGGCCATGATCAGCCTGCTACCCTTAGCACGTCTTCCCATGCGGATTCTTCAGTGGACTCTTGCTGTTCAATGGTCTCTTAGCTCTGCCATTGTCTCACCCGGTTCGAATCTCCAGGTGTGCAGGGGCTCTCTCTTCGGTGGATTTATTCCACGGACCTAGTCAGGGGACTTCCCTTTCTCCCGTCCTTTCCCAAGACCACGGTGACCACAGACTCCTCCCAGCGAGGGTGGGGGTGGCATTGCTCGTGAAGGACTATTCAAGGCATGTGTTCCCCATCCGAGACCAGTTTGCATATCAATGTCCTGGAGATGAGGGTGGTGCTTCTGGTGTTGCAGGCCCGTCATGCCTATCTTCCTCTAGGGATGATTGCTGTCCAAACCGACAATATGTCGGTGGGCTGGTACATCAAAAAACAGGGGGGAACCAGATCTTACACCTTTTGTCGCAAAGCCGTGAGAGTGTGGGAATGGGCGATCTCCGGACGTTTTCTGATGGCAATGCACATTTTGGGACGGTCCAACATTTTAGCGGATGGGCTCAGCAGATCTAGCCTGATGAGTTGTCTCTGAAGTCTTCAGTGGCGGAGCAGATCTTTCTAAAGTGGGGTTGTCTTTGCTGCGATGTAGTCACATCTCCTTCGCTCTGAACCTCACTTGGGGGGGGGGGGCCCGGCCCAGAGATGCTCTGATGCATGCTTGGCCTCCCGATCTTCTTTATGCCTCACCTCTGCCCCTGACATTTCTTCAGAAAGCTCGCATGCTGGGAAGCTTTGTGATCCTCATTGTCCCATTCTGGCCTCACCAAGTCTGGTTTCCCTCTCTGGTCTCGTCTAGTAGTTCCACCATGGACGTTAGATCAGTTCAAGATCTAATTTCTCATCCCTCAGGGATTCATCGCCCAGACCTGGACAGTCTGAAACCCACAGATTGGGTGCTCTGTTCCCATGACTGTTAGGACTCCTGGGTTATCTTCCCCTGTTAAAACCATTTTGGTGGCGGCTCAAATCTTCCACCAGAAGGGTATACCTTAGCAAGTGGAAACGGTTTTGCGTATGGGCCTTGCAGCGTGCATTGGATCCCTTTACTGCTCCATTGTCTACTGTATTGGAATTTTTGGTGGGGATTTTTCAGCAAGGTGCCACTTCCTCCACTGCCAAAGTCCAACTGACTGCAATTTCTAATTTTCATGTGGGGGAAAACATGACTTTATTGGCCTCTTAACTTTGCAAGACCTTCCTTTTAGGGTACCTTTCTTCTGAGACCCCTGGTGAAGGAAACTATGCCTCCATGGAGCCTAGTGCTTCAGGCTTTAGTCCCCCCCCCCCTTTTGAATCTGTAACTTCGGTAGATTTGCAGTAGCTTCGGTAGATTTGCAGTATCTATCTTGGAAGACTGCCTTTTTAGTTGCCATTACTTCTGCTAGGAGAGCATCAGAATTTCAAGCACTCTATCAAGTTTCCTTTTGATTTTTCTTGAGGGTAGATTGTCTTTGCGTACTAACCCATCTTTTCTTCCCAAGGTGGCGTCAGAAGCCAATATTGATCAGACTGTCAATCTTCGTCTTTTTTCCAAATTTTTAAAATAAGAGAATATCAATGACATTTGCTGGATGTGCATAAAAAAAATTACGGTTCTGCTTGCACAGGACAAAAAGCTTTTCGTAAATCTGACCAGCTGTTTTGGTTTCCCTAAAAAGGGCTTTTGAGTAAGAAACCATCTCCAAGGTTACGATTGCCCGTAGAATTTCCCAATGCATTATTCGAGCGTACTCTGTTAAGGGAGTTTCCCCGCCAGGTCAGGTAAAAGCACATTCTCTATGGCTACTTCAGCAGCTTTTTGGACTTACAGCTGTGGCCGTATCAGCTTTGTCTGTGTGTCTCTGTCTCTGTCTCTCTCTGTCTCTGTCTGTGTCTCTCTGTTCTGCAGCTACTTGGTCCTAATCTCATACTTTCATTTCTCATAAATTGGACATCGTATCCAGGAACAGGGCATCCTTTGGTTCTGCTGTGCTCTGGAATATCCTTCCATGAGGGGCCTCCCAGGTGTATAGTAGCTGGGGACTCTGTCCCACAGGTTGAAGATCAAAGCTGGGGTCTCTGTCCTACAGGTTCAAGATCAAATTAAGTCAGCTACTTCAGATAGAACGTTATAGTGAGTACATAACTTCTTTATCTGAGTAGTTGTACTTCATTTGTCTTCAGCCATCCCCCCTCCTTCCCCTGACCTTTGTCACTATTGTCCTGGCCAAATATATGGAAGATGAACGTTCTAGGATCATCCTTTGTTATGCTTTGGATCAGGAGTTTTGGGTTGCCAGTAGTGGTAAGGTCTTGTTGGGTCGGTTGTATGTTGGGCAACAAACTCGAGACTGGGCATTATGGGTAAGGGGAGGAGCTTGGAGCTCTGATCAGATGCTGGATATGCAGCCATGTTGTACCTGATACGAATCCATAACCCACGGGTTGAAGACAAATAAAGTACAACTACTCAAATGGAACGTTATGGTGAGTACATAACTTTGGTGTTCCTGTTCGGCGTTTATTTTAGAGATTGCTCTGTTGGTTTTACATTTTCGCTAGGTGGCCACTTTAATAGCCTTGTTTTGTTATTTTATCAATAGATTCTTGTCAAACTGTTTTTCTGACCAATGCTGTTATAGGAAAAATGTTCTGCTTTTTGCAACCTTTTAACTGAAGTGTAAGGATTTAAACACTGGGAAGTAATGTTGACGTGTGTGTATACTTGCCCTCATTATTTTACTCTCTGAATGTTTTGCTTGTGTAGTGCTCTGCTTTCTATGCACTCTTATGAAAATTGAATGGGGTATTGTTTATTGAGTCTTGTAGAAAATGTGGCGTCGTCCTGGGATCTTAATGTTGTGCTAGATTTTGAATCTGCTCATTAGGATGATTTGATGCTATTCACATGGGTAAACAGTCTAATTGCTCTGACTTCTGCAAGAGGAGTAATTGCGCACTTTTATAACTGGCCTCATTTTCCACCAAGATGGGGTTTTATTGATTTTAATCTTTGATTTTTGTTTAAAATGTTGTCTAGGTTTACCTTAAGCCAAGCTATCCATCTTGTCTGTTCAGAACCTGAAAACAAGGATGAGAGAATAATTCTGCATCTTAGTACCAGAGTTGTCTGTGGAAACCATCTTGACAGAATAAAGCCATTTGGGCATTCTGGTCAGTTCATTTCTTCTGAAAGTTGGAAAAAAAGAACAACCTTTGCCAAACTGACTACTAGTAAATGGTTGTCCTGCTGTTGCCGATTTATACCCACCACAGCGAGACATAGCCAAGGACCTTTGTTTCATGTTTGGCTGTTTGGAAAGGGTTGGATTCTAGGCCGCATATTGGTCCTGTCCTCACTATA
>NC_056730.1:801557061-801667207 GCF_019279795.1 Protopterus annectens
CAGGGTGTTTACCAAGGTCATGGCAATGGTAGCGGTCCACCTGAGGCTTCAGGGCATTCAGGTCTTTCTGTACGTGGAAGATTGGCTCTTCACCGCCCCCTCCAGGCTTCAATTTGTTCAAGCCAGAAATTCTTTCCTTCAGCTGTCAAATTTACTGGGTATCACGATAAACCTTGCAAAGTCCTCTCTTCAGCCTGCTCAGATTCTGAACTTCATAGGGGCAAGAATAGATTCTCTCCAGGCCAAGGTATTTTTTAACTCCGGACAGACTTCGAAACCTGACTTGTGTATTGGCACTTCTTCAGACTTCACCACCAGCAGAACTAGTTCTGAGGACCTTGGGGTCCATGGCAGCAGCTGTAAATCTGGTTCCTTGCGTACGCCTACATGAGTGTTGCAGTGGACGTTACAAGTTCAGTGGTCTGTATTATACCAGCTCTTAAGTTACCTGATTCCTCTAAGCAAGGTGTGCAACTTCCCCTCATCTGGTGGCTTCTCTTCGCATCGCCGTAAAATGTGAAGTGCAGTGAGTTTTTCACTCTGATTCCCCCTTAGGGGAAGCCCCAGAGACTCTTGTCCATGCTTGGCCACCTGGTCTTTTTTATGCATATCCCCCGCTTCCTCTAATGACAAAATTCTTGCAGAAAGCTCGTCAGTTGGGGAGCAGAATTATCCTCAAAGCCCCATTCTGGCCTCGTCTGGTTTCGTTCCCTTGCCTACGGTCCCATCTAGTAGCTCTGCCCTGGATATTGGATCCCATTCCGGATCTCCATCTGTCATCCCCCGAATCTGGACAGCTTCAAGCTTACTGCTTGGTTGCCCCAGTTCCACCAATTGCCAGGACTCCCGGACTCTCTTCTCCTAGTAAGTCCATTCTGGTGGCAGTGCACAAGTCCTCCACCCGAAAGGTGTACTGTAGTAAATGGAAGCTTTTCTCCATTTGGGCTTCTCAGAAATTTGGATCCATTTACCGCTCCAATTCCAGCGGTATTAGAATTTCTGTCTCAGATTTTCCAATAGGGGGCCAGCTCTTCCACTGTTAAGGTTCAGCTGGTGGCTATATCCCATTTTCATGTAGGAGAAAATTCAGGTTCACTAGCTGCTCTAGGATTTGCAAGACTTTCATCAAAGGCACCATTTTGCTGAGACCTCCGGGTTGAGCATCCTTCCCCTCCATGGGATTTGACCTTGGTTCTTCAGGCCGTAGTTTTGCCTCCGTTCGAACCCGCAGCATCAGTTGATTTAAAATTCTTGTCCTGGAAGACAGCCTTCCTGGTGGCTATCACCTCTGCTACGAGAGTGTCTGAACTTTTAAGCCTTGTGTATGAAACCCCCATACTTGGAGAAACCCTATCCTTATGAAAAATCAAGGACAAATCCTTCTTTCCTCCCTAAAGTCGCTTCAGAGTCAAATATCAGCCCAGTATTCTTCCCTAATTTTCAAAACAAAGGGGAATACAAGCTTCATTTGCTGGATGTCCACAGACAGTTACGCTTTTATTTACATAGGACTAAACCCTTTTGTAAGTCTGAGCAGCTATTAGTTTCCTTTGCCAAACCCTTTTTTGGGAAACCAGTTTTGAAGGTGACTCTTGCAAAATACAAAAGTGAAATCCATCTAGCAAGTGTACAAGGATCATGGATTACCAGAACCAGACGCGTTCATGCTCATTCTACCCGTTCTATGGCTACTTCTGCTGCTTTCTGGTCCAGAGTTTCTCTGGATGACATTTGCTCAGCAGCTACCTGGGCTTCCTCTCGCACTTTTTTATTAATCATAAGCTGGAGAATGGTATCTAGAGGAAGGGCTTCTTTTGGTTCTGCAGTGCTCTGGAATATCCTTCCATAAGAGTCTTTGGTAGCTGAGGACTCTGTTCCACAGGTTGATGATCAAATGAAGTTCACTACTTCAGATAAAGAAGTTATGTACTCACCATAACGTTCCATCTGAGTAGTTGGACTTCCATTTGTCATCAGATCAGCCTTCCCTCCCTCCCTTCTTCCCCCTGACCTTAGCGGTTTGCAATCGTCCTTGGACTCTAACTTACTGGGTCTTGTGAGCCTAGTCTGTGTGATCAGGTCAGGTTATGTGTCTCGGGTTGATGTGTGTCACGTTGTGGGTGGAAAACTGAGGGTTGGAAGGAGGTTGCAGTGTAATATGGGTAAGGGGGAGGAGCTTGGAGCTCTGATCCTGGCTTGGCTTGGAAAGCTGCCAGCTTGGATCAAACCCACAGGTTGACAAATGAAGTATAACTACTCAGATGGAACGTTATGGTGAGTACATAACTTCTTTATTCCTAGCATTGCCCTCCCATAGAGTTTTAGCTTCCTCTCTGGCATGAAAGTTCTGAAAGAGTTGGTGCCCAATCCTGACTTTAGTCATCTTGGTTTGAGCTAACTTTTGGCGGCTTAGGATAATAACCCATAGGTTAAGCTACTGCAACTGTGGTTTTACTTAGACTCTACTTTTTTTCTGATTTGTTAAGGTCTTCTGACGAGCTTATGGTTTACTAGTGCTTGAAATAGAATGTTACATTGTATGATTAATTCTCTTTCATCATAAATAACATACAGGTGCAAATGGATGGAGAGAGAAAATCAGCAAGCAAAGGAGAGTATCATTGCTGAAATTGAATTCAAGTCTTTGTGAGTACCTTAAGGGTGAACCTTTGTTACAAAATCTCAGCAAGGCAACACTGATATAGATTTCATTTTACGTAGCGTATATCATGGACTGAAGTAAAAAAAAAATGAATGACAGTGTAGAATCCTCAAGACATGGAAACATTCCTTCAGTGGGGTTAGGCCAGGCTCAGGAGGAAGAATATGCCCCCTAGCTGTAGTAGTGAGGAGTAGTCATCCACAAAAACTGACTGGCCAGGCGGAGAAGTAAAGATGATAGTGGAATATTGAGGATAATAAGCTGTATATTACTATTATGCAAAAAACCCAGAATTTATGGATAGAAAAGATTGAGAGAAATTAGAAGGAAGAAAAAATACTTGCACAAGAAAAACTGTCAGAAGCTTCACATGCAAATGTGTGCATTAATGCATCAGATTCGTGAAAAACAAATTACAGACCAAGAGCTCTTGGGCAGTTTGGAAAAAGAAGAAATGGAGGAAGTATGAAAATATAGAAAACAAAAACCTAGAGATTTTTGAATGGTATATGGGCATGAGAAAGATGAATCTGATATGACGGGGTATAATATTTATGCAAAGAAGAAACACAAACTAATCACTCCAAAAAAGTAGATACAAAGGTATTTGAAGAAAAATATAAGCAAAGGCACCCAGATATGGAAAATATCACAGTACAGAAAATAAGATCACATAGGGGAATGTAGAACAGGGTATAGTAAAATTAGAAGTTAAACAAATAGAAGCTGAAGCTATGGTAGAAGTTAAACAAATAGAAGCTGAAGCTATGGAATACCAGTGAAGTGATGGGTTTAGAGTAGAAAGTCCTAACACTGGTTTTGTCACAGCATGATGGAGCAATGAGTCCCCAAAGTAGGAGAAAAAGATTGGAATGGGAGACCTCTGACAAAGGACTGTGGACATGGGGAAAGCTATTTATTATGGTACAATATTTATGCAAAGGAGAAAGCAAACCTAATCGGTACAAAAAACAGCATAAAAGATATTTGAAGAGAAATGCAGAGGCATACAAAAAGTAAGAAAATAAAGGGAAATGCAAAAGAGGATTAGTAATGAAGTTAGAGAGAGAAACAAAGTTATGAATTACATGCAAAGGACTTGGTGTGTTTAAAAAACCATCACATCATTATGGAACATTGAGTCCCCAAATTAAGGAGAAATTGGTGAAATGGAAAGCATCTGATCAGTTGCCACATGTAGATAACTGTTATATACTAGTTTCATGTTGGTGGCTGCCAATTGTACAGCAAAGGAAGGAGCGGGAAACTGTGGCAACTCTTGAGTCAATGTTGTGGAGTGATAGGGTTAATAAATTTCCATATGAAAGAGCAACAGATGATGCAGGATGCAGCTGAAGAGAATGTTTTGGATTTACCTGTGGAATGCTTGCAGGAAACTGAGATTTAAAGAACGTGCCCTTAATTTAGAAGAAAGATATAGGGGACAAGTTGCTTGATAAGATCAATGAAAAAAAATACAGAAAGTCAACAAGACCCCCGAAAATGTGATGTCTAGTCTTGATGATTATATTAATTTTGTTTTAGAAATTTATGTGAAGTAAATGGGATATATTGTTAAAATACAGGACATAAGAGAAAGGAAGGGAAGAAATCAAATGCCATCATGGAAGTATCATATAGAGAAAAGTATAAAGCAATTAAGACATGAAGTGTAACTTTCAGAATAGTGCAGAAAAGTATAGAAGAGGTAACGGATAAGTACTTGGAAAGATATCATAAAGCAAAACTTAGTATTGGAACAGACCAGGGTCTAGCATGTGCTGTTGCAAATAATAAACTAAAGATATCAGTATAGGCAGATGCACAAATACAAAGGAAAAGTACAAAATAAGCAATTCATTCATGATCCAAAAAAAGGTTTATAGAAATGGGAAACGAAGGTTCAAAGAAACTCCTCCAGAAAAAGAAATGGACACGTTTTGGAGAAATATCTAATGAAAACCTAGGGGAACATTACAAAGATTCTGAACAGATGTATATATTTTTTTACTTTTTAACCGCCAGAGAAATTGAAACTAAGAAAAGCTCCTAATTGGAAAACGCCAGGCCCAGATGTAGTACCTAACATCTGGCTAAAAGTAGTAACATGTTACATAAAGATTTATCCACAAATAAGAACTACTTATGTGCATGCCCTGAGCACACACCAACCTTGTTGGGAGGATAAACTGTACTCCTCCTTAAGGAGTAAACTTGCAAGCCAGCCTAAAAAGTGTACACCAGTAACTTGCCTTCTGACAATGTATAAACTAAACGAATGTCTTTTTGTTTTTCCCAGTTAGGGGTCACCACAGCGGAACTCTGTCCACTAATTGGCAGTGGAGGTTTACGGTGCCGGGTGCCAGCCCGATGCCCAACCTTCAAAGAAGGTACACCCATTCATGCACGCACCTACATGCATGTCTTTAAATGTCACTCGACTGCAGGGAGGACATGCAGACTCCACACAGAAAGCACTCCAGCTGAGAATCTAACTGGAGGTGACTGCTAACTGAGGCACCACGTATAAACTGTACTGGAATTGATGCCAACAAAGTTTATAATCCATTTAGAAGAAAACTAAGTCATGGCAATAGAACAAAAGGGTATAAGAAACCAACTATCTTAAAGTTGTGATAGAGAATTATAAAATGTGGAAAAATCTCCTCCGTATGGCACAGATTACAAAAAAAGCATTTGGCAATATCCCACTTTCATGGATAAGGAAGTGGTTACAGATGTAGACTATACACACTACATTACATTAATTGTTGCAGTGACCATGAAACTGTGGCAATCCTAGTGATAAAAATTCAAAAGGGGTATTATGGGGGGACTCATTTCACCAGTGCTCTCTTGTTTTCACCTTAACCCATTAAACTGACTGCTTAACAGATTAGGTCAATGTTACAATTTGGGTCACAGACAACAGCGAAGTGTAGGGATGACTTGTCTTTTGTGGATGATGTAAAACTGTGTAGTTCATCAGATGAGAAGCTGGAAGCGCAATTCAAATTGCAACATTTAAAGCAGGAAAGCTGCAGCACCAAGAAAATATCCAGTTTGAGACAGGAATGTGATACGAGGGAACTTTAGCATGAGGGCGCTATAAATATTTGGGAATTGGAGATAGACAATAAAGCATTAACAAATGCATGCAAAATCAAGACTAAACCTGACATCTAGGGACAAAGTCCCAAGCTATAAACCAATTTGCTGATGTTCTTCATGTTTCACTGTTGCAGTCATCACATTTGGGTTGTCTGCCTGCAGGTAGCCCTCAGCCGGCCTGAATGCTAGAGTCTTCGATTCCTGCATCGAATGCTGTCCCTTCTTCCATGACGTCGGGTCGTCAGGGGTATAAAACATGCAGCTTATGCCATTACATCAGTCTTTCTTGCTGTGTGGTGCCCGAAGCAGAAGCAGTTCGCAAGTGCCAGTCGGCCGACTCCTAAAATTTTTGTTTTCGAGTTTCAGAACCGAAGTCTTCAAATAAAGCTAAGTACCCCATTGGGGGAACTTTTCTTGCTCTAAACAGAGTCAGTAAAAGTCAATAATTGTATTTTTTTTGTGGAAAGCAAATACCTAGATTTTCATTCGTACTGTATTCCTTGCCTAGGCCCTGACCCCAACGTACCTCGCTGTCAGTTTTGTGCTTATTTAAACAATGAACTATTCGTCAGTATATTTACGCTTCTAAATATTTTGGTACTTGGTTTAGTTAGCCAGATATGGCTTCGGTAAGCCACCCGACTATTGACATTCCAAAAAAATGGAAAGATAAAGACAAGACAGACCGCCGAGGTCCAAAGCTGCCGACAAAGCTTCTCCTAAGCTAGTCGCCAGTCCACCGGTACTCTGGTGCTTTCGCAGCCCCTGATACCTGCTACTTCAGATTCGCAGGCCTCTACTGAGATCCATTCGGAGTTCAGTATGCCGTGGGATGCTTCAACTGTGGAACCTGTGGATGTCTCTACCTTGGATGGGTCCGGAGCCGCTGTGAAGGCACCGGCTTCTGAGGGGTGTATTCAGGCCTACTGACTTGCATATTAAACAGACGCCATCTTCTTCAAGGCCTAAAACTCAATCCATGCCTATAAAACAGACGCACAGACCGCATGGTCAGGCCTCTATGCCTAAAAACAAATAAGAATGGTTGAAGACCTTATTACTTTAATCTGGGGAAGCCAGCCTTCCCCCTCTAAGAGACCTAGGACTGAATTTGCTTGTGATTCTTCTGATCAGGATTCTGAAATTTGTTTCCTCCGACCAGGATCTACCCTTATCTACCTGTGAGGATTCTGATGCAGCGGACTCTATTCCCTCTGCTTCCCCTCCAGAGGATTTCTCTTTTTTTGGTGAAGTCTTGCATACTCTTAGGGAGCATTTTTGCTGGGAAAGCCAGGATTACTCGGATTCTAAAAAGAGGCTTAGGGATTTCTTACTTCTGCCCCAACACAGGCCTTTAGCTATTCCCCTGTACTGGACTTTGTTGATGATGCCTTTTTGGAATCTAGCTTGGCCCCTGACTCCTTACCTCCTGCTCCCATAAAACCAGATGGGTATTACAGGGTTCCTGACTCTCTCAAGTTCCTCTTTAAAAATCCTACTGCGGATCCTAAGACCATTTCACAGGGACCCAGGGGCATTGGCTACTACTGCCAAAAATCCTACCCCCTCTAATGGAGATTCCAGGATGCTGGATAGATGGGGTAAGAAGGCATACACTTCTGCAACCTTGGCCATTGGGGCCGTAAACTGCCAGTTTCATATGTTGAAGTATCAGCAGCATATTATTGGATTGCTTAAACAGAAACTGATGTTGATTCCTGACTGTGCTGAAAATAGATTTACAGGATTTAATGCATTCTGCTGAACAAATTGTAAAACATACTTTGCAATGTGGTTTTGAGTCACTAGAGGCATCTTGCAGGGCTGCTGTCACTGGGTCTGTACTTGGAAGGCATGCTTGGCTTAAGGATCAATCTTTGCCAGATCATGTTAAAGCTAAATTGCTGGATGCTCCCTTAAACCAGGACTGCCTGTTTGGCAGCAAAGCAGAAGTAGTACTAAAGAAGATGGAGGAAAAAGCTAAATCTATGCAAACTGTTAAAGATTTCCTACAAGTACAGCCTCCCAGATTTAGTAGGCATTGGCCCTCTAAAAATTGATCCTTTCCTGCCTCTTCCATGCCTTCAGTCCAAACCCAGAACCAGCAGAACACCCAGGCTTCAGTCCCAAGGTACTCACAGGACTAAGCAGTGGGGGTGGGGCCTCCCACTTCCAAAGCAGAGAGTGGTAAGACTCCCCTCTATGGTAAACTGTCTCAGTGACTTGACTTTAAATCTTCCAAGCATGACTGACTTGTTCCTTTAGGGGGAAAAGATTGCCCTGCAGGCAAAAAACTGTGAACTCATTACCCAGGACAAATGGGTTTTTAAATAGTTTCCCAAGGATACAGATCCCACTTAGACTCCTTACCAACCCCAAACGGTTGGCCAGATCTACCCCCAAGTCAGTGGGCAGAGGCTCAAAAGCAAATTCTCTCTCTTGAGCATCAGGGCTAGTCATCCTGTTCCAGAAGAAGAAAGGGGACAAGGTTTCTACTCGAGACTTTTCCTGGTGCCCAGAAAAGACAACTCCTGGCATCTTATCCTGGACCTTTCTATCCTAAACACATTTTTGGTGATCCCAAAATTCAAGAGGCTAACACTTCAGCTGTCCTATGCTAGGGAAAGATGCCTTGTTGGCAGCACTGGATTTACCCGCACATCCCAATAAGGAAATCTTGCAAAAGATACCTACGATTCAAAGCAGGCTGCATGGAACATCGGTTCTCTGCACTGCCCTTTGGCTTATCTACTGCGCCCAGGGTATTCACAAAGTGCCTAGCTCCAGTCATTGCATTTTGCAGGCAAAGAGATATCCAAATATATCCATACCTGGACGATTGTCTAATTCAGGCAGAAAGCCAGAACATATTCTTGAATCATCTGGCGTTTGTACAGAAATTGCTAACTTCTCTGGGGTACACCATAAACGAAAAGAAATCCCATCTTGTACCCTGCCAACAAATTGTATTCCTTGGAGCAAGCTTGAACACCACTTCCCAGATGGCTTTCCTCACAACAGAGAAGTTCATTTGACAGCCTACTTCAAACTACTGGCCACAAAGACCCAGCTATCTGCAAGGAAAATACTGCAAGCACTGGGGTTTATGGCCTCCTGCATTCTCCTAATTCCATATGCAAGACTGCATATGATGAAACTACAATGGTATATAAAAGGCCTATGGTGTCATCTTTCTCAGGATCTAGAAGCAATGATTCCTATCATACCTTGTCTACAGATAAGTTCCTTTGGTGGGCAGTGGCCTGCCACCAAAACAAGGGACTGCCATTCACTCTACCCCCTGCCGCCCTAACCGACACCTCAGACTATGCATGGGGGGGCTCACTTGGCAGGGAAGTGCATTCAGGGCAAATGGAACACAAGTCAAATGTGCCTGCATATCAGTCAAAGAAATGTTAGCTGTACAGAATGCTCTGACAGCCTTCAAGGACCACATTCTTCCAGGGCAATTACTGGTAAAGATGGACAACACCACTGTCCTGTGGTACATAAGCAGGGGGGAACTCACTCTCTGCAGACTAGCCGTGGCTCTGTGGAACACAGCTTTGTGCTACCAAGTGCACCTACAGGCTCAATTCCTGCCAGGAAAGCTGAATACACTGGCAGACTTAACTAAGCAGAAATCTCATGGACCCACACGAGTGGAAACTGGAACCAAAGATATTCAACATGTTGAGAAACAAATTATGCACAAGGACTCCCCATAGCTTGGAAAGTGGATGCCCTGTCCTTCGCCTGGAAAAACCTATCAGTTTATGCCTTTTCCCCATCTGCCTCTCCTCTCCAAGGTCCTACGAAAGATCAAACGGGACAAACCAAGGACGATACTGATTGCACCAGACTGGCCACGCCAACACTGGTACCCCCTTTTGCGCAGTGTCACTACTGGCACCTGCCTCGGACCCCTCCCCTGCCCTCTCAGCAGGAGCGCCAGATTCTGCATCCACCGCTTCAAATCCTGAACCTGGCAGCCTGGCTAATTACCTGATCTCTCCGTTACCATTCCTCAGTAAGCAAGTGTTGATTGTCATTCTGGAGGCAAGGAGGCGTAGTACTAGAAAATCCTATGTTGAAAAATGGAAAAGATTCTATTCCTGGAACCAAGCTCAGGGGATGGGTACAGCAGTGCCCTATTTACCTCAAATTCTTCAGTACTTGACTGAGATGCTTCACAAGGGCCTTTCCTTTTCTTCCATCAAAAGTCATGCCTCAGCAGTTTCAGCTCATTACAGCACAGAACCACCCCTCTTCTCTCATCCACTGCTGAAGTAGTTCCTCAGAGGGGCCAAAAACTTAAGACCACCCAGGAGAGACCCTACTCCAGCCTGGGAGCTTAACTTTGTATTGGAAAAGCTCACTCTACCTCCTTTTGAGCCAGCTGCAAATGCAGAGTTGAAATTCCTTTCTTGGAAAACAGCCTTCCTTTTTGCCATCACTTCGGCTAGAAGGGTTTCTGAATTACAGGCAGTCATGGCAGTGGAGCCTTTCATCATTCATGCGGATAGGGTGTCCTTCAGGACAAATCCTTCCTTCATGCCCAAGGTGGTGTCCAGTGTGGCCCTTAATCAGTCCATTAATTTGCTGACATTCTTTTCGAATCCACAGAACAAAGGGGAACGAATACTGCATTCCTTAGATGTGCACAGACAACTTAGATTTTATTTGGACAGGACTAAACCTCTCAGAAAATCAGAACAGCTGCTGGTTGCATTTGCTGCAGGGGCAGAGGGAAGGCCATTTCAAAGCAAACCATCTCTAAATGGAGAAGTCATTGCATTCATTTCTGCTATAAGCACCATGGAAAACCTTCCCCACAGGGGATAAGACCACATTCAACCAGGGCTGCATCTACCTCTACAGCCTACCAGGGACATCCTTAGAAGCTGCTACCTGGAGTTCTGTACATACCTTCACCAAGCATTACCATTTGCCAATTTTCTCTAAATCCAGAGCTAGCTTTGCCACTGCAGTCTTGCAGGGCCTTATAGCTGGTCCTAATGCTATCTAATTTCTTCCTCCCATCCTTAACTTTGGGAATCTACCCAAATGTGATGACTGCAACAGTGAAACACAAAGAACATAATACAGATGTTCTTTGTGTTTCACTGTTGCAGTCATTACATTTGGGTAATCAGCTGGCAGGTTGCCCTTGGTCAGCCTGAATAACCGTCTTGGGTCGTGCATCGGTTGCTGTCTCCTCTTCCATGACATCAGGTAGTCAGGGGTATAAAACATGCAGCAGATGCCATTTTATTCAGTTTTTCTTGCCGCATGGTGCCCGAAGCAGAAGCAGTTCGCAAGTGCCAGTTGTCCGACTCCTGAAATTTTCGCATTCGAGTTTCAGAACCGAAGTCTTCAATCTAAAGCTAAGCACCCCATTGGGGAAACTTTTTCTTGCTCCTTACCAATGTCAGTAAAAGTTAATAATTGCATTACTTGTGGGAAGTAAATACCTCATAAGGATTTTCATTTGTACTGTATTCCTTGCCTAGGCCCAGGTCATATCATGCCTTGCTGTCTTTTGTGCTAGATTTGACCAATGCACTAAAGCATCTGTATAGGTTCATAGGTTTATACTAGGCTATCTACCCTGGGGCAATTATAAGCCTAGCCCGATTCTGTATGGCTTACGCCACCCCTTGATTTGAGTATACTGTGCCCTTTTTAAGGTTTAGTTTACAGTGCCTCTGTCTAATAGTGACACGGGGGTAATCCCTGGGACAAACCTACGATCCCCCAGCCACCTATCGAGATTCTTCTTGAAGAGATTCAGTGAGATGCTCTGCCTCACATGAACTGGAATTCTATTCCAGAGCGAAGGGAGCCTCTGGGTTATGAACCTATCCCTCCAAGTTCTATTTATTTCTGTGCTGAGGTTCAAGTCCCTCAAGTGTGTGGCTCTAAGGGATTTAGATTTACTGAGGTGGAGCATGTCCATTAATTCTGGATTTGACATAGCTTTGTATGTCGGGCATAGATCGCCTCAAAGTAGGCGGTATGCAACTGAGTAGAGCTGGAGTTTTTTTAACTGAGCAGCATATGGCATCTGTTTGAGACCCTTGATCCTCTTGGTGAGATACTTTTGCGGTCTTTCTAATTGCTGCAGGTGTCTGGTAAGGTACATCCCAAAAGGGGCATTGTAATCTATGATGGACCTGATGCGGGATGAATATAGGGGCACGATTACCTCTCTTGATCTGGATGTGAAACCCTTCGTGAGGAGGTGGGCTATGTAGAAGGTCTTTCTAACCACTTTGGCAATGTGGTTTTCAAAGGAGAGATTGCTATCAACTTGGATCCCCAGGTCCCTAATAAACTTTCTCTGTACTTAATGGGTTTCCGCCTATGTGGTAATTTGTGGGCACGTTTTTGCCAAAGGGTATGACTACATTTTTTGGCATTTAGCTTTAAACCATGGCACTGGCACCAGTTATCTGTCTCTGAGACCTTTTTGAAGGGTGTTTGTGTCAGCTGAAGAGTCGATTATGGCGCCCAGTTTGCAGTCGTCTGCATAGTTTTGCTTCTAAATATTTTGGATCTAGGTTTAATTATCCTGAAATGTCGTCAGTTAGCAAACTGACTACCGGAGTTCACAAAAAAAACCGCAAAGAAAGACAGACCATCAAGGTCCAAAACAGACGACGAAGCTTCTCCTAAGTCAGTTGCCAGTTCGCCGGTACTCAGTAAGGCACTTTCGCAGCCCGTGATACCTGCTACTTTTGAGTTGCAGGCCTCTACCGAGACCCATTCGGAGTCAGTTATGCCACGAGATTCTCAGTATTGAACCCACGGATGTCTCTCCCTTAGATGGGTCTGGAGCCGCTGAGCAGGGGTTCTGAGGGTGTTTTCAGGCCTCAACATTTTTATATTAAACAGCCTCCAGCCTCAAAAATAGGGTCAAAAACATCTGTCAAACACCGATGCATGAGCCATGTGCTCAGGCCCCTATGCCTAAAAAACAGATCAAAATGGCTGAGGACTTAATTACCTTGTTCCCAACCCCCCCCCTGCTAAGAGGCCTAGGCAAGGCACTGATTATGAATCTTCACATCAGGTTTCCATTTCTTCTGATCAGGAATTTTCTATTCCAACCTATGAGGATTCTGATGCAGAGGAATCCATCCCATCTGCATCTCCTCTTGAGGATTACTCTTTTTGGAGAGGCTTTGCATACCTTAAGGGAACATTTTCACTGGGAGAGTCAGGACTTCTCTGAATCAAAAAAGAGATTTAGGGATTTTCTTCTTCCTCAGGATAGGCCTTTGGCAATACCTCCTGTATTAGACATTGTTGATGTGTTTTCGGAATCCAACATGGCTCCGGATTCCCTACCTGCAGCTCCTAGTAAGCCAGACAGATATTACAGGGTTCCTGACTCCCACAAATTTCTTTTCAAAAATCCTGCTGCTGATCCTGAAACTATTTCAGAGTCCCGAGGGTGTAAAGGCCTCTACAGCCAAAAATCCTACTCCCTTTGACAGATTCCAGGGGCGCTGGATAGATGGAGAAAGAAGGTTTATATGTCTTCTACCTTGGCTATCAGGACCTTAAACTGCCAGTTTCCTATGCTTAAATATCAACAGCATGTTATGGGCTTACTGAAACAGAAAATGATGATTTCCAATCGTGTGGAAAATAGTTACAGGAATTATTGCATACTGCAGAAACGGTTGGAAAGCATACTTTGCAATGTGGTTATAATTCCTTGGAGGCCTCTTGCAGGGCCGCAGTTACTGGATCTGTGATTAGAAGGCATGCCTGGCTCAAGGAGCAAAATCTGCCTGATCATGTTAAAGCTAAATTGTTGGATGCCCCCTTGCAGCATGATACTCTGGTAATAAGGCAGAAGAGGTTTTAAAGAAAATGGAAGACAAAGCTAATTATATGCAAACTGTAAAAGATTTCTTGCAAGTGCAACCACCCAGGTTCAGTAGACACTTGCCCAATAGAAATTGGTCCTTTCCAGTGTCCAACAGTCACAAGGCAAATCCAGGCGCTCAAAAGGCTCCAGATACCAATAACAGGGTTCTTACAGGTCAAAGTAATGGGGTGCCTCCACTCCAAAGCTGGAGGAAACAAAGCACAACCCTACAGAAAGCAGTCTCAATGACTTTCCTCTGCCATCACCAAGCACTTATCTTTTGGCAGCCCCCTTGGGGGGAAAACTAGCAGTTCATGCTCACAATTGGCAGTTAATTACCCAGGACAAGTGGATATTAAACATAGTATCCCAGGGGTACAGATTTCATTTCCATACTTTGCCAATTCCAAACAGATGGCCAGATCTGCCACACAATCAGTGGGCAGAGGCTCAGAAGCAAGTTGTCCCTCTTGGATATGGGGGCCATTCAACCAGTACCAGAAAAGGTAAAAGGTCAAGGTTTTATTCGAGACTTTTCTTGGTACCCAGAAAAGACCATTCTTGGCGTCCAATACTGAACGTATCGAACATGTTCCTGGACATTCCAAAGTTCAAAATGCTGACTTTACAACAGCTATTGCCTATGCTGGGCAGGAACGCTTGGTTAGTGACTCTAGACTTGAGGCATAACTGCATATCCCAATAAGTGAATCCTGCAGAAGATACCTCTGCTTCAAAGCAGGTTTTTTGCATTACCAATTCTTTGCACTGCACTTTGGCTTATCTACTATGCCCTGGGTCTTTTACAAAGTGCCTGGCACCAGTAATTGCATTCTGTAGACAAAGAAGCATACAAATTTATTCTTATCTGGGCTGTCTCAAGGAGAGGACAAGGAGACACTGCTTCAACATCTGTCGTTTGTAAAAAGGCTTCTAACATGCCTAGGGTACACAAACGATAAGAAATACCAACTGGTACCCTCTCAAATAATTACATTCCCAGGTGCAAGCTTGAATACAACTGCCCAGATGGCTTACCTTACGCCAGACAAACAAAGGCAACTGTCAAAATACTTCAAACAAATGGCAACAAAAACCCAGGTTATCAAATTTTGCAGGCTTTGGGGTTCATGGCATCCTGCATTCATATGCTAGACTGCATATGAGGAAACTTTAATGGTACCTAAAAAGTTTATGGAGTCAACATTCACAGTCTGGAAACAATGATTCCTCTCATTCACTGCCTACAACAGGAGCTTCTTTGGTGGACAGAGACATGTCACCAAAACAAGGGACTGTCATTTACTCTACCCCCTGCCACCCAAACCCTAACTACAGACGCATCCGACTATGCTTGTGTGGCCCACCTGGCGGGGAGATGCATTCAGGGCAAATGGAGCCCAATGCTAGCTGTTCAGAGTGCTCGGACAGCCTTCAAGGACTTGCTTCATCCAGGACAACTACTGATAAAGACTGACAACACCATGGTTATGTGGTACATAAACAAGCAGGGGGGTACACATTCCTACCCCCTTTGCAGACTAGCCATGGCATTGTGGAACACAGCTTTGACTTGCCAAATGCATGTACAAGCACAATTCCTGCCAGGAAAACAAAATATTCTGGCAGATGACCCAAGCAGAAATCTTATGGACCCGCACGAATAGAAACTGGATCTACAAATATTCAGCATGTTAACACAGAAATGGGGGAGCCCAGACATGGATCTTTTTGCCTCTCCCCAAAATTATCAGTTGGACAAATTCTGCACAAGAACACATCACAAAAAGGCATGGAAAGTGGATGGCCCTATCCTTCAGTTCTATCAGTCTATGCCTTTCCTCCTCTGCCTCTTCTCTCCCAAGGTCTTGCTAAAAGTCGGACAGGAAAAACCAAACATGATCATAGTTGCTCCGGACTGGCCTCGCCAGCACTGGTACCCACTTCTAAGGAATTTGTCTCCACTTCCTCCTTGGTACTTGCCTCAAATACCTCATCTACTGTCTCAGCAGAACAATCAAATCCTGCACACTCTGCTCCAAATTCTGAATCTTGCAGCATGGCTGATCATTTAATTATTCAACGGCACCTCTCAGTAAATCTGTGATGGATGTCATTTTGGAAGCCAGAAGACCTAGTACTAGAAAATCTTATGCTGATAAATGGAAGAGATTCTGTGCTTGGAACCAAGCACAAGGAACCGACACAGCAAAGCCCAATATTCCTCCGATTTTACAATATTTGACTGAGATGCTTGACAAGGGCCTATCTTTTTCTTCAATAAAATCCATGCCTCTGCCATCTCGGCTCATTACATCACAGAGCTCCCCTCTTTTCTCATCCGCTGCTTAAACAGTATCTTAGAGGGGCCAAAAGTTTAAGGCCTCCCAGAAGATCACAAACTCCTGCGTGGGACCTCAACTTTGTGCTGGGAAAACTCACCCTGTCTCCTTTTGAACCTGCAGCTACTGCGGATATAAAATTTCTATCTTGGAAAACAGCTCTTTTTTCCTGGCAGTCACTTCAGCAAGAACTACAGGCTCTCATGGCTGTGGAGCCTTTTATTATATTTTACCCAGACAGGGTGTTCCTCAGGACCAGTCCTTTTATGCCTAAGGTGGTATCCAGTGTGGCTCTTAACCAGACTATTCACCTGCCAACATTTTACCCGAATCCACAGAACAAGGGAGAGCGGATTCTGCATTCATTGGACGTACACAGACAACTAAGATTCTACTTTAAACAGGACCAAATCTCTACGAAAGTTTGAGCAACTACCTGATGCATTTGCTGCAGGGTCAGAGGGGAAGGCTATATCAAAGCAGACTATTTCAAAGTGGATAAGCCACTGTATTCGTTTCTGCTACTTACACCATGGTAAACCTGTGCCCAAGGGGATCCGATCACATTCCACAAGGACTGCCTGTACCTCAGCAGCTTTTCTCTGAGGGGTCCCAACCAAAGACATTCTAGAGGCTGCTACTTGGAGCTGTGTTTAATACCTTCACAAAGCATTATCATTTGCCTCTGTTCTCCAAATCCAGGGCAGGCTTTGCCACTACAGTTCTGCAGGGCCTTATAGCTGCTCCTAATGCTGTTTAGTTCCATCCTCCCATCCATAGCTTTGGGATTCTACCCAAATGTAATGACTGCAACAGTGAAACACTAAGAACCTAGTACAGTTGTGTACACTTGCCATAAATGTAGATGTTAGAGTGTATTTACTGTTGCAGTCCGGGTTACCCACCCACCATCCCCCTTTTCTATACCTTTTCTTTCCTTCACTATGTACTAAAGCCTTTGTGGTGTGTTTGCTTTTAGATAAAGGTAAAGTTATGTTGATAAAAGTGTATTTACATATATTTCTGTTTTAAGAAAAACTGAATAAAGTGGCGTCTGCTGCATGTTTTATACCCCTGATGTCATGAAGAGGAGATGGCAACTGACGCAGGACCCAAGACTTTGTTGTTCAGGCCGACTGAGGACAACCTGCCAGCAGATTACCCAAATGTAATGACTCCAACAGTGAATACACTCATCTACATTTATGGTAAGTGTACACAACTGTACTTTTACTCTGACTCCAAAAAGAGGCTATGGGAACTCTTGCTCCTTCCTCAACACAGGCCTTTTGCTATCCCTCCTGTTCTGGACATTGTAGATGATGCTTTCTTGGAATCTAGTCTTTCCCCAGACACTTTACCTCCAGCTCCCCGAAAACCTGTCCAGTATTAAAAGTACCTGACTCTCAAGTTCCTCTTCAAGAATACTACTGCGGATCCAGAGACCATTTCCCTGGGACCAAAAGGCATTAAGGCTACTACTGCCAAAAATCCTACCCCTTCTGACAGAGATTCTAGAGTCTTGGACAGATTGAGTAAGAAGGTATACACTTCTGCTACTTTGGCCATTAGGGCTTTAAATTGCTAGTTTCATATGTTAAAGTACCAGCAGCATATTATGGAACTACTTGAACAGAAAATGATGTTGATTCCTGACTGTGCTGAACACAAAAAATTACAGGATTTAATGCATTCTGCAGAACAAGTTGGTAAACCTACTTTGCAATGTGGTTTTGACTCTTTAGAAGCATCTTGCAGGGCTGCTGCCACTGGCTCTGTACTTGGAACGATTGCTTGGCTTAAGGAGCAAAACTTGCCAGATCATGTTAAAGCTAAATTACTGGATGCTCCCTTAAACCAAGACCGCCTGTTTGGCAACAAAGCAGAAGTCGTCCTCAAAAGGATGGAGGAAAAAGCTAAATCATGCAAACTGATTTCGTACAAGTACAGCCTCCCAGATTTAGTAAGCGTTGGCCTTCAAAGAATTGGTCCTTTCCAGTCTCTTCCAGGCCTTCAGTCCATACCCAGGAACAGCAGACCACCTAGGTTAGTCTCAGGCTGCACACAGGCCTAAGCAGTGGGGGGCTCCCACTTCCAAAGCAGGGAGTAGTAAGCTACCCCTACGGAAAAATGGCACAATGACTTAAACCTTAACCCTTCCAAGCCCTGCTCAACTGCCTGCTCCCTTAGGAGGAAAGCTCGTCCTGCATGCAAAAAACCGGGGACTCATTACCCAGAACAAATGGGTTTTGAGTATAGTTTCCAAAGGATACAGATTCTACTTCCACACCTTACCAACCCCCAAACGGTTGGCCAGACCTACCCCCAAATCAGTGGGCGGAGGCCCACCAGCAGGTTCTCTCGCTTCTAAATATCAGGGCTATTCAACCTGTCCCAGCAGAACAAAGGGGACAAAGGTTTTTATTCAAGACTTTTCCTGGAACCCAGAAAAGACCGCTTCTGGCATCCTATCCTGGACATCTCTATTCTAAACACCTTTCTGGTAATCCCAAGATTCAAAATGCTAACTTCAACAGCTGGTTCCTATGCTAGGCAAAGATGCCTGGTTGGCAACCTTGGACTTAAAGGAAGCTTACTTGCACATTCCAGTAAGGGAATCTTGCAGGCAATACCTACGCTTCAGGGCAGGCTCCATGCACTGTCAGTTATCTGCACTTCCCTTTGCGAGTACCCTGGGTGCAGTTGATAAGCCAACTGGCATTCGTAAAGAAACTTCTAACCTCCCTGGGTACACCATAAACAAAAAGAAATCTCACCTAGTACCCAGCCAACAGTATTCCTGGGAGCATGCTTGAACACAACTTCACAGATGGCTTTCCTCACTCCAGAGAAACAAGTTTGACAACCTACTTCAAACTATAATTCCATATGCAAGACTGCATATGAGGAAACTACAATGGTATCTAAAAAGCCTATGGTGTCAATATTCTCAGGACCTGGAATCAATGATTCCTATCATTCCTTGTGTAAAGACAGAGTTCCTTTGGTGGTCAGAGGCCTGCTACCACAAGGGGCTCCCTTTCACTCTACCCCCTTGCTGCCCAAACCCTAACAGACTCATCAGACTATGCATGGGGGGCTCACTTGGCAGGGCAGTGCATTCAGGGAAAATGGAACCAGAGACCGATGCACCTGCATATCAACCAAAAAAATCTTAGCTGTACGGAATTCCCTGGCAGCCTTCAAAAGACTGCATTCTTCCAGGACAGCTATTGGTAAACACCGACAACACCACAGTTATGTGGTATATAAACAAGCAGGGGGGAACCCACTTGTACCCCCTGCAGACTAGCCATGGCTCTGTGGAACACAGCCTTGAGCTACCAAGTGCACCTACAAGCTCAGTTCCTGCCAGGCAAGCTAAATTCATTGCCAGACGACCTAAGCAGAAATCTCATGGACCCACACGAACGGAAACTGGAACCAAAAGTATTCAACCTCTTGAACAAATGGGGGACTCCAGAGGTAGACCTGTTTGCCTCCCCTCGGAACTATCAGTTGGACAAATTCTGCACAAGGACTTCCCACAGTCAAGCTTGGAAAGTGGATGCCCTGTCCTTTACCTGGGAAAGCCTCTCTGTATGCCTTTTCCCCCTCTGCCTCTCCCCTCTAAGGTTCTGCAAAAGATCAAACAGGACAAGTCAAGGACAACACTGATTGCACCAGACTGGCCATGCCAGCACTGGTAGCCCCTCTTAAGCAGTTTGACAGTGCTGGAACCATGGCACCTCCCTCAGACCACTTCCCTGCTGTCCCAGCAGGTGGGCCAGATTCTGCACCTTCAGCTTCAAACCCTGAACCTTGCAGCCTGGCTAATTCCTTGAGCTCTCCAATAGCATCCCTCAGTAAGCAGGTGCTAGATGTCATTCTGGAGGGAAGGAGGCCTAGTACTAGAAAATTCTATGCTGAAAAGTGGAAAAGATACTGTTCCTGGAGCCATACTCTGGGGATGGGCACAGCGGTGTCCAGCTAACCTCATAGTCTTCAGTATTTAACAGAAATGCTCCACAAGGGCCTGTCCTGCTAGTCAATTAAAATTCATGCCTCTGCCATTTCAGCACATTTATAACACTGAGCCACCCCTCTTCTCTCACCCCCTGCTAAAGCAATTCCTTAGAGGGGCCAAAAATTTAAGACCCCCAGGGGAGCCCCTACTCTAGCCTGGGACCTTAACTTTGTATTGAAAAAGCTCACTCCCTCCCTTTGAGCCAGCTGCAACTGCAGAGTTGAAATTCCTTTCTTGGAAAACAGCCTTCCTTCTAGCCATCACTTCAGCAAGAAGAGTGTCTGAATTACAGGCCCTCATGGCAGTGGAACCCTTCATTATCTATCTTCCATGCAGACAGGGTTTCCCTCAGGACCAATCCTTCCTTTTATGCCCAATGTGGTGTGTAGTGTGGCCCTAAATCAGTCCATTCATTTGCCTACTTTTTTCCCCAATCCAGAAAACCAAAGGAGAATGAATGCTGCGCACACTCTGGATGTGCACAGACAACTTAGATTTTATTTGGACAGGACTAAGCCTCTCAGAAAATCTGAACAGCTGCTAGCTGGCTTTGATGCAGAGGGGAAGGCCATTTCAAAGCAAACCATTTCTAAATGGATAGCCCATTGCATTCATTTCTGCTAAAAGCACCATGGAAAACCTACCCCACAGGGGATAGGATCACATGGGTGGCCTAATGGTTAAGGTGTTTGCCTTGCAAACACACAGTGCAGGGTTTGAATCTCACAAGGGATAATTGGCTAGGCTTAAAATGGCTCGCAAGGGCAGTTAGCCTAGTACTAACCTATGAACCTATGAACATTCCACCAGGGCTGCATCTACCTCCTACAGCCTTTCTCAGAGGAATCCCTACCAGGGGCATTCTAGAAGCTATCTGGTCTGTACATACCTTCACCAAGCATGACCACATGCCTATTTTTTTTCTAAATCCAGAGCTGGTTTTGCCACTGCAGTCTTGTAGGGCTTAATAACTGGCCCTAATGCTCTCTAACTTCCTCCTCCCTTCCTTAGCTTTGGGAATCTACCTAAATGCGATGACTACAACAGTGAAACATGAACATAATACAGTTGTGTACACTTAACATAAATGTAGATATTTGAGTGTATTCACTGTTGCAGTCCTGGTTACCCTCCCTCTACCCCCCTGACTTCACTTGGCTCTACCTTTCCTTCTTGTTTGGTGTATTTTAAGTTTTCTGGTTTATTTGCTATTTGATGGAGGTGTACCATAATACATAATTGCTTCCCATTGTGAGGGCACCTGACATCTGGGGCAAGAAAAACTGATGTAATCTCGTTGGCTGCATGTTTTATACCCCTGACAACCTGACGTCATGGAAGAAGACTGCATCCGATGTAGGAATCCAAGACTTTGGTATTCAGGCCGACTGAGGGCTACCTGCAGGCAGATAACCCAAATGTGATGACTGCAACAGTGAATACACTCCTCTACATTTATGGTAAGTGACACAACTGTACTTTCCTGTTGTAACTTATAGTTTTGGGGTGATTGACTGGCCCTATAAGGTATTGGATCAGTTGGACAAGAAAACAAGAAAAATGCTTCATGCCTTATCAAATGATATATAAAAATTGGTGTATGCCAGGATTATGTATCCTTGTTCTGAGGGAGGTGTGGGCCTCCTTCAAACTGATTTATATGTGTAGATCAGGAGTTGTAGGATGGTGTACATATTTGCTCACCTAATCAGATCCATGTATAGTTTTGAAACATGAAGAGAACAAATCTGACTTCTGCTTTGTTTAGCAGAATCATATTGTTTTCAATTAGGAATGTAAACCAAACCAGAAGTAGACTGAAATCGGGCAGCAACTGAATGTGCCAAAAAACAAGAGAATACAAGGAGAATGATAAAATGAGAAGGCAAGAAATGCGACAAAGGCACAAGTGTAGCTGCAAGTATGAAGACTCCTGGAACAACCTCATGTCAAATCAGGATTTGACTCTGGAATGATTTAAGATGTGAATTTAAACCAAAAGTTTTTAATGTTAGCAGCCCAGGATAGTGGACTTGCATACATGTTGGTTTACAAAGTTCATTGAATGTGTATGGAAACGGACCAAAGCAGGTTCTGTAAAACGGACCTGGAAACGGTTGCACGTGTTGCCTGGTGTGATACACTAATGGCAAGCACAATATGGCAAGACTTTCACTGGAGGGTGTGCAGACCTAAAGTATTGGAAGTAGCTGAGAAGCATTAGAAACATTAGCTACAAGGCATAGAGAATGATGTTTATATGACATGGGATCATCCATTGCCAACAGTTCAAAAAAAAAAAATGATGCAAGAAAAACAGTCCACGAAAAGACAGAAGTAATGCTAGTCATTGAAATTGCTATACCCAATGATTGCAGTGTCAGAGACTGCCATAAAATACCAGGATTTATAGGCCGAAACGAGGGCAGTGTGGTAGAAACGTACACAGACAGTTCCAGTAGTAGGAGCAGTGGGTCTCGTAAAGAATTTAGATTTACTACCGATACGTGTAACTCCGTCTGAATTGCAGAAGTCAATTCTGGGCACGCTGCTGGTGCTGTGTAGAACACTTTTGGTTAACATCTTCATGAACTTTAATCATACTTTTTGACTTTGGGAATGGTGTTCATTCCCGCCCATGGTATGAGACCTAAAAGCCTTGGAGAAATTGCACAAACCCAACAGTCTTTCAGTTACTGTCAACTTTTTGTGATAACTATATAGATTCAGAGTAAGTCATGCAGTCTGGATTCCCCAGAGTAATATATACTTAAGTGTACCTGATGTGTTGCCCACTGTTCATTGAACAGAGCAAAATGTAAAGTATTTTTCTTATGAAAACAAAGATCCAGGGTTAGACTAACTACCAAGATGAGTTGGCATAATGAACCTTGTCCACCTAACTTGAGCATTGTAAGCATCCCCCTACAATATACACCCAATAATTCCCTGCATCATTGGTACCTTTTTTTACCCTAAAGCTATATTTCGTAAACAGTGACAGACGAATGGCTTTAGAATGTTGTCAGATAATGGCTTTAAAAAAATACTGTATCAACTCTTAAGTGCTGAGAGGAAGTTACAGCTTTTACTGTGTGTAATTTTACACAAGTGAGAGTAGTGTGGCATTTCATACCTCAAGGTGTGTACATGCTTATTGCTCTAGCTCTAATAATTTGGCTGCGTGGGATTTTATGCACTGCTGCAGTATTGATCTTGGTCTGTCTTCTGGCAACTAGTTCACTACTATGAGAGAGATGGTTTCTGTAAAATGTTTAGTGTACAATGCCAAGTCTTTGTCAAAACTGGTATACTGCAGCTTTATGTAGAAGCCACCAGAAATTACTAAATAATGTTTTCTTTTTTCCTCTGCAGATAGATTTTGAAATGGAAGAAGAAGCGACTTTGAGAAACATTCTGCCATTTGATGATGGATAATGCAGTAGAAGCTGCTCTAAATGTTTTGTAAATAAATTTATTAAATGGTGTCTAGGTGTGTTGCTTCACTTAAGAATGCCCTGTTGTCTATTAAGTAAAGTGTGTACTTGACCAAATCTTCATGCAACTTATGTTAATTGTTCACTTAAGTTTTTTTTTTTGTCTGTACAAAAGCCAGTTGGGTGTAATTATTGCAAGTTTTGGAATCCAGTGGGCATTGCCTCAGTGTAATACAAATATAAATTTATATTTTAGTTTAAATAGAGTTTGACTCATTTGACAGGCCCTGGTGAGATCCACTCCACAGTACAAGGCTAAAAGAGTGGAAAATCAAAATCTTGCCATGCTGCTTAGTACAAAGACTAAATAGTAGTAGTTTTGACCAGCCAACATACAGATTCAACCCAGGAGACCAAGCATTGTCAACTGTATGATTTACAGCTTCACTCTGTCTTCAATTAAGTTTTCACTGTTGCTGAAAGAACACAGCAGTGTATTGACAGCTGTTTTCCCTTCTGCTTTTATAACAGAAGTGGACAGGACTGTCCGTGTTTGATGCCCAGATAAATCTGATACACTCAGTTGTATAGTATGTGTCTCCCGTCACATGTTTTGCAGTAGGAAATTATTAATTTCTGTAGAAGAAGCCAATATTTGTTTGCCAAATAATGTGAACCATTTCTTTTTGAGCCCTTTTGCACATTTTAGTTCTAGGTAGGGAGTTTTGTTCTAATTTTCTAAGTTTCTTTTGTTCAGATGGAACACTGGCTGCATGGGCCACTAATCACCACAGCTCCATTTACACATTCTAGACTCTAGGTCCATGTGCTTTATAACACTGATGCCGTACTCTCAGTACTACTTTCCATTTTGAAATATTCCATGACATGAAGCAGTGCTTTCCCATCTTGCAGTGCACTTTTCATTCTTCAGGTTGTAAAAGCTTTCTAAGCATTATGTACAGCCAGGCCAGTTTTTCAACTAAGCATGCCCCCTCCCCTCCAAACAATGTAATGCCCATTATCTTTTTTGGTAAGCTTTTATTCTAGTGGGTATTCTGTGTTGCATTTTCTTGTCAGAGAAAGTTTTTCTTTTTCTCCTCTAAAACTTGGTTCTGTGTGCTTCTATAGTTGCAGAATTGACTTGCCATTGTGTTCTTGTAATCGATTAACATAGTTTGCCAGTACACTTTGAACTGTGTAGGAACTCTGATACAGAACTGATTGTCGTTCTGTGAAAGACTTTATTTCCTTGTCTTAAACTTTGACTTCTCTTGAGATTTGGCAGTGCCCTTTCATTTTCTACCAAGATGTTCTTCGTGTTTCACTGTTGCAGTCATTACATTTGGGAAATCTGCTGGCAGGTTGCCCTCAGTCAGCCTGAATAACAAAGTCTTGGGTCCTGCGTCTGTTGCTGTCTCCTCTTCCATGACGTCAGGTCATCAGGGGTATAAAATATGCAGCTGACACCATTTTAATCTGTCTTTCTTGCCGTGCGGTGCCCGAAGCAGAAGCAGTTCGCAAGTGCCGGTCGGCCGACTCCTGAAATTTTCATTTTCGAGTTTCAGATCCGAAGTCCTCAAACTAAAGCGAAGTACCCCTTTGGGGAAACTTTTTCTTGCTTCCCACAAGTAATGCAAAAACCTCATAAGGATTTTCATTTGTACTGCATTCCTTGCCTAGGCTCTGATCATAAAGTGCCTTGCTGTCGGTTTTGTGTGCTAAATTTAACCAACGCACTATTAAGCGTCTGTATATTTTTGCTTCTAAATATTTAGGTTCAAGATTTAACTGCTCTGAAATGTAGTCTGTTAGCAATCCGATCCAGTCTCAAAAAAAAAAGCAAAAAAAAAGACAGAGGCAGACCGTCTAGGTCCAAAACCGACGAAGCTTCTCTTAAGCCAGTCGCCGGTTCACCGGTACTCAGTGAGGTGCTTTCGCTGCCCCTGATGCCCACTACTTTTGAGTCGCAGGCCTCTACCAAGACCCATTCGGAGTCCGGTATGCCCCGGGATTCTCAGAGTATTGAACCTGCGGATGTCTCTCCCTTGGATGGATCTGGAGCCACTGAGCAGGCACCGACTTCTGGGGGTGTTTTCAGGCCTCAGCATTTGTATAGTAAACTGACTCCATCAAAACAAGGCCAAAACCAACTTCTATGTCTTAAAAATCCAGCGCATGAGCCACGTGCTCAGGCCCCTAAGCCTAAAAAACAAATTATTAAAATAGTGGAGGACTTAATTACTTTGATTAGGGGTTCCTAATCCCCCCCTCCTTGCTAAGAGGCCTAGGCAAGGCACTGATTATGAATCTTAAGATCAGGTTTCATAGGTTCATACTAGACTATCTGCCCTAGGGCATTTATAAGCCTAGCCAGAGTGTGTTTGGCTTTCGCCACCCATTTTAAATTAATTTTGCTATGCACTTTTTCGAGGTTCGTATACTGTGCCTCTAACAGTGACACAGAAGTGATACCCGGGGTAAACCTACTATCTCCATCCACTCATCAAGATTCCTCTTGAAGAGAGTCAATGAGGGACTCTGCCTAACCTGGACTTGGATTTTATTCCAGAGTGAAGGGAGCCTCTGGGTTGTGAATCTGTCCCTCCAACATGTCCTGTTTGTTTCAGTGCTGAGGTTCAAGTCTCTCGAGCGTGTGGCTCGATGGGATTTGGATTTTCTGAGGTGCAGCATGTCCATTAATTCCGGGTTGGACATGGCTTTATACATCTGGCACAGATCGCCTCTGAGCAGAGCTGGAGTTTCTTTAACCGGGCAGCATATGGCATCTGTTTGAGCCCTTTGATCTTCTTGGTGAGGTACTTTTGGGATCTTTCCAGTTGCTGCAGGTGTCTGGTAAGGTACATCCCAAAAGGGGCATTGTACTCAATTATGGGCCTGATGAGGGATGAGTAAACAGGCACGATGACCTGCCCTGATCTAGATGTGAATCCCTTCATGATTAGGTGGGCTATATAAAATGTTTTTCTAACCACTTTGGCCACATGGTTGTCAAATGAGAGATTGCTATCAACTTGGGTCCCCAGGTCCCTAATTACTTCTGTACTTAATGGATTACCACCTATGTGGTAATTTGTGGGCACTTTAGTCATCCCCTTTCGCAAAAACATACACTTTTTGGCGTTTAGCTTGAGGCCATGGCTCTGGCACCAGTTGTCTGTTTATATGAGGCCCTTTTGGAGGATGCTTGTGTCAGCTGGAGAGTCTATTATGGCGCTCAGTTTGCAGTCATCTGCGAACTTGGTCAGCCACAGTCCTTCCATGTTGGCCTGTACCTCCGAGAAATATATACCAAACAAGAGAGGTCCCAGGACTGAGCCTTGTGGGACGCCACTTGTAACTGGTTTGGAGTCTGACATGGCTCCAGCAATTCTAACCATGTTGGTTCTGTCCTTTAGCCAGTTTACAACCCATCTAGTGACATATGGGGTTATATTTAAGCTGGTGAGCTTATCTATAATGCCAGAGTGGGGTATTGTATCAAAGGCTTTTGCAAGGTCCAGGTAGGCAGTGTGGACCACCTTCCCCTCGTTAATGGCCTTGGTGACTGTTTCAAAGAAATCAACCAGGTTTAAGAGGCAGGATCTGCCCTTAAAGCCGAACTGGGTAGCATCCAGCGTCTGTAGGTCCCCAATATCTTTATTTATGAGGTCCATGATGATCCTTTCCATAGCTTTGCAGACCAAGCTAGTCAGGCTTATGGGGCAATAGTTTCCAGGATCCATTGAGGCACCACCTTTGTGGAGAGGGACCACTGTTGCTGTACGCCACTCTTTAGGTACATATCCTGTAGTAAGGCTGAGATTGAACAGTAGTTTTATGTTTGGGTTTAGCTCTTCTTGGAGTTCATGTAGGATGCAGCCTGGGACACAGTCTGGTCCCATTGATGCTGTGTTTTTTGCTTTGGAGAGGGCGGCTCTTACCTGAGCATCTGAGATGTCAGGGGGGCAGCACTGTGCTGGGATAGATATTTGCCCTTTTGGTGTTGGGGGGGGGGGTTTGCACTGAACCTGTCAGCTAGCATGTTGGCAATGTCTGTGGGTTCGGTGTATTTTTTGTCATTTTGGACTAATTCTGAGCATATCTGGGAATTCCCACCCAGGTTCCTAACATAACTAAAGAAAGCCTTGTGATTATCCTTAGTGTCCTGTACAATTTTTCTCTCAAAGCTGGCCTTGGACGATTTTATGAGTGCCCGTAGTTTTTTGCTAATACTGATCAGAGATGCCTTCCCTTTTTGGGATTTTGCGCTCTCATGTAGTAGCTTCCTCCTTCTATTGTATAGTTTGTTTATGGCTGGGGTCCACCAGACAGGACGTCTGCCTTTGGAGGATTGGGTCTTGGTTTTATTTGGGATTGCATGATCCATGCATTCCTGAAGCTGTTCATAGAATGCGTTTATAAAGGATTCTGCGGTCTGGGCCGTATTTTCCACAGGCCCGGGGGCTTTGAAGGATTCCACCTCGGTTTTGACGAGTGTGAAATTTGCTTTAGAGAAGTTTTTCACTGTGGTTTTCTGGGCATGGGTCTGGATGTGAATATCCAGTGAGATTAGTTTATGGTCTGATCTTACCAGTGAGGGATACACTTCTGGTCTGGAGCATAAAGTCCCCATGTTGGTGATGATCAGGTCCAGTATGTTTTCCCCTCTTGTGGGAGTGGTAACAAGTTCCATAGCATTTGAGTTTATAAATTCTAGGAACCTTTGGGCTGGGGTGTTGGAGCTAGAGTAATGCTCCCAGTCTTTTTGGGTAGTTGAAGTCGCCCCATATAATGGTGTTTGGAGAGACCTTCATATTTTCCTGTGTTCTCAGGAAGGCCGAGTGGGGTTCCTGGGTTTGGGAGGGTGGTCTGTAGCAGGCTATAAACTGGAAGGCAGTTTTACCCACTGTTAGTTGCACATGGATAGTCTCTGATGCTTCGTGCTGTGTCACCAACCTGGAGGTGTGGGTATCTTTGACTAATATTGATACTCCCCATCCTTTTGTGGTTCGGTCCAAGTTTTGGGGCCGAAAAGCATGGTATGAGGTATAACCTGGTAGTGCTGGGGTGCTCTCGGGAGCCTTGAACCAGGTTTCTGTTACTGCACAGATATCTATGTTCTCCAGGGAGAGTTTAGAGTGCGTGTATCTTGAGGTTTAGACTTCTGGCATTGAGTAGCATTGCTCTTAGCTTCTTACCCCTTTTGATACCTATGGAGGTGGGTTTGTCTTTTGAGCCTTGCCTAAAAAAGGAACTATGGGGGTAGCAAGAGCCTTTGCCAATATCCGAAAGCCCAGGGGTGACAGGTGCAAGCCATCCCTAGCGAAGCATCGTGGCTTGTCGAGCATGTCATCCCAGGCTGACAGGCATTGGATCCCCTTTGAATGACACCAATACTTAAGCCAGTTGTTGAAATTGATCATCTTGTCTTCATATTGTGGCATCATTCTTGGTGAGGGTAAGATGTTGCTCAAGGTCAGGGTCATACCGGCCTGGGCTACATGCTCAGAGAGCTCCTCTATGACTCTCTTCATGTAGCCCAGGGAGGTACGTCTCGGGTCATTCACACCAGTATGGACAATGAGTCATATTTGTACTTGCCTTGGAGTGACCGGAGTGCTTGTGTTATGTGGTGGATCCTAGCGCCCGACAGGCAGCGCACCGTGACCTTCTCTTTGTTCAGCCTGGTGAGTGGGGCGTCAGTGTGCCTGACTATAGTCACCTATTACAAGTGTATCAGGTGTGTTTAGCCTTAAGGGCTGTGACTGTTCAGCACACTGGCTTTGTGAGCTATGTGTTGCACGTGTTTTGTTTTGGGGTAGCGGTTGCTTGGGTGTCTTCTTTGGAGGTCTCTGCTTAGGCAGATTTTTATTTAGAGCCTCCAAGTATGTTTTTGTGTTTGTGTTTGGTTTGCTGTCGTGGTAGGTCTATGTGAGACTGGAATTGTAGTGAGTGTGGTTTCTTTCTCCTGACTGGTTACGCCAGTACTGAGTTGAGAGAGCTTAGCCTCCAGATGTTCATCGTGCATTACAGCTGCAGTAATCACATAAATCTTTTCTTGCCTCAGACCAATGTCAGAAAAAGTTAATAATTGCGTCGCGTGGGTTAAGCCCTTAAGCGTTGGTAAAGATATTAATTATAAAATGTCGTCCGACTACGCTATATCTAAAAAAAAAAGGACGCCCAGTCGAGACCGCGGTCTCCAGCCTACCAATGTGGATAGATCTACATCCACCCATGGTGTATTTAGGCCTTCATCATCTTTCTCTATCAAGGCCTTCACTAAATCCAAAACAGCCAGGCAACATACTAGGCCTATACACAAGGCCCAACTCCTGGGCCTGCTAAAATGGCTGAGGACCTTATCACTCTTATCAGAGGCTCCCAGGCCCAGGATCCTCCTACTTCTGACCAAGAATCCATTTTATCAGAACATTCTGATGCTGAAGAACACTCTTATATGCAGAGCAGTCCATTCCTTCTGTATCCCCTTACCTCAGCATAGACCTTTGGCTATTCCTCCTGTTTTGGAGGTATTGGATGATGTCTACTCGGAGGCCTGCCTTAATCCTGATTCTCTGCCTCCGGATAGTATACAGCGTACCTAATTCTCATCAGTCCCTCCACAAAGGCCACACTGCAGACCCTGCAACTATTTCTCAACGCCCTAAAGGAATTAAGGTCTCCGAATCTAGATCTCTTGAAAGGTGGGGTAAGAAGGTTTATACCTCCCACCTAGCCCATGAGGGGCCTTAAACTGCCAGTTTCATATGATTAAATATCAACAATTCCTGTTATCTCAATTAAAGACCAAAATGTCACAGCCTGAACAACCTGATTTAAAAGAGTTGCAGGATATGATGCATAGTGCTGAACAAGTGGAACAAAATCTGCCAGACCATGTGAAAGCAAAAATTCTGGATGCACCTTTACATAAGGATGTTCTTTTTGGTGCTAATGCTGAGGACATATTACGTAAAAAGGAAGAAAAAGCAAAATCTATGCAAACTGTCAAAGCTTTCTTACAGGTTCAACCACCACCGTTCAGCAGGAATTGGCCTTCAAAAAACTGGTCCTTCCCAACCACTGACAAGCCCCAAAGAGGCAGATACAGACGCGGAAGGGGCAGAGGACTAGCCCAAGGGTCCCATAGAGGCAGACAATGGCAATCACCAGCAACAAGAGGTGGTGACGACAATGCACAGCAGTACAGGAACCAGACTCAATGACTCCCTCATTTCCATGCCAAGCAAAATTCAACTGGCAGCACCTTTGGGAGGAAAACTGGCACTATTTGCAAACAATTGGCATATTGTCACAACAGACAAATGGATTCTGGACATAATAAACAGAGGCTACAAATTCCATTTACACACTCTTCCAAAAATGAGAGGCATGCCAAACCTACCACAAAATCAAAGGGTAGAGGCACAACTACAAATTGCAAAGCTCCTAAACATGAGGGCTATACAAAGGTACCTACGCACCAACAAGCACAAGGTTTTTATTCAAGGCTTTTTCTGGTGCCAAGAAAAGGAAGCGACTGGAGACCCATACTGGACTTATCCGTTCTAAACACTTTTCTAAAATTCAAGATGCTCACATTACAGCAACTCCTTCCCATGCTGGGCAAGGGGGACCTCAAGGAGGCATACCTGCATGTCCCAATCAGACAAAGTTGCAGAAGATACCTCAGATTTCTTGCAGGTTCAAAACACTATCAATTCTCTGCATTGCCCTTTGGTGCCTGGCATCAGTGATTGCATACTGCAGACTTCAAGGGATACAAATTTACCCTTATCTGGACGACTGCCTGATCCAAGCGGACAGCAAACACTTACTTATGAAACACCTGGCATATGTGACACTGCTTTCTCTGGGATACACCATCAACAAGGAGAAATCAAAGCTAACACCCTCTCAGAAAATAACCTTCCACACCAGAAAACAAGGGCAACTATCTCATTACTTCAAAATACTTGCAAACACGTACCAGGCTTACTGCAAGGAAAATCCTGCCGGCTCTGGCATTCATGGCATCTTGCATTCTTCTTATCCCATGCAAAGCTGCACATGAGGAAACTTCAATGGTACCTAAAAATCTATGGTCTCAACACAGTCACAGCTTGAAGCGGAGATTCCAATAATTCCCTGTCTTCAAAAGGAATTCATATGGTGGGCCCAAGCATGCCAAGTAAACACAGGCCTCCCATTCTGCAAGCCTCAAGCTACACAAGTCATAACCACAGACGCTTCAGATTCATGAAGGACAGGTGCATTCAGGGCAGATGGCCCCAAAAAGAAAAGCACCTTCACATCAATCAAAAAGAAATGCTGGCAGTAATAAATGCAATCTCAGCGTTCAGAGAATTCCTGCATCCAGGACAACTGCTCATAAGAACAGACAACACCACAGTAATGTGGTACATAAACAAGGAGGAACTCATTCATACCCCTTGTGCAGACTAACCATGACTCTTTGGAACCTAGCTCTGGAAAGACAGATAGAACTTCAGGCACAGTACCTGCCAGGAATGGAAAACACACTGGCAGACACTCTGAGCAGGCATATGACAGATCCTCACGAATGGAAGCTACATCCACAAGTATTTACAGAGATTGTGCAAGCGTGGGGAAGGCCAGATATAGATCTTTTTGCCTCCCACAAAAATCATCAATTAAAAAGGTTTTGCTCAAGGACCTTCCACCCAAAGGCCTGGAAAGTGGACGCTCTTTCCTTCACATGGACAACTTGGTCAGTTTATGCATTCCCACCACTACCTCTACTGTCCAAGGTACTTTTGAAAGTAAGAACAGACAAGCCGAGGATGATACTAATTGCTCCGGACTGGCCGAGACAACACTGGTATCCACTCCTGAGGAGCCTAACACACTATCCTCTTCACAGTCAGCTGAAAACTCTCAGTCTCTTGCATGGAAAATTCCTTAACATCACATCAGGCACTACTTCCAAAGAAGTGCAGGATGTCATTTTGAGGCCAGAAGACCATCTACTAGAAAAAATGGAAGCGGTTTTTTGTTTGATGAAAAACGAGTTGCTTGTTGAATGAAAAAGCGAGGCATGACCTGAACCTACCTCAGATTTTACAGTACCTAGCTGAACTTTTGAGCAATGGACTTTCATTTTCCTCAATCAAAATACATGCCTCAGCAATCTCTGCAGAATTCAACATGGATCCTCCTTTATTCTCACACCCACTCGTTCCTCAGAGGGGCTAAGAACATAAGACCTCCAAGGAAACAGCCAGTGCCAGCTTGGGACCTTAACTATGTACTGGAAAAATTGACATTACCTCCCTTTGAACCAGCTGCTTCAACAGAATTACAATATTTGTCCTGGAAAACAGCTTTTCTCCTGGCCATCAGTTCAGCTCGTAGAGTATCTGAGTTACAGGCCCTCATGGCGGTGCAGCCATTCCTCATATTCCATCAGGACAGGGTTTCCTCCGTACTCAACCCTTCCTTTATGCCTAAGGTGGTATCTAGGGTAGCCTTAAACCAGGCCATACACCTTCCTACCTTCTACCCTAACCCTCAAAACAAAGGGGAAAGGCTGCTCCACTCTTTAGACATCCATAGGCAGCTACGTTATTACTTGGACAGAACCAAACCCTTCAGAAAATCAGATCAACTCTAAACCTGTTACTAAACAGACCATTTCCAAGTGGATTGGTCACTGCAGTTATTCCTATCATGGAAAGCTTGTCCCTACTGGTATCAGACCCCATTCCACTAGGGCCACAGCCACCTCCACAGCCTTCCTCAGAGGAGTGCCTACTAAAGATATCTTGGAGGCAGCCACGTGGAGTTCTGTACATACCTTCACAAAACACCACCATCTGCCCTTATACTCCAGAACAAGAGCAGGTTTTGCCACTGCAGTCTTGCAGGGCATTCTAGCTCAACCCAGTTCATGCATAGCTTTGGGATTCTACCCATATGTGATTACTGCAGCTGTAATGCACGATGAACATAGTACAGTTTTGTACCTACCATAAATGTAGACCCTCCTTCCCCACTTGGTAAGACCTTGGGGTCTGAATAACTATTCATACTTGCTGACTGGGTTATCCTGCTATGTTTTATTTGCTTACTTTTGTGTATTAGACTTATTTATGTATTGCCTTCCTTTTGGGGGCACCTGACATCTGGGGCAAGAAAGACTGAAGAAGATGGCATCTGCTGTGTCTTTTATACTCTAGCCTTCCTGAGAAGAGAACGCCCGACAACAACCGCCTCGCGAAGAGAGCGTGACAACAAACCGGCGCCCGGACCAAGACTTTGGAAGGCTGAAAACCCATATGTGATTACTGCAGCTGTAATAGCCCTCGAACATCTACATTTATGGTAGGTACAAAACTGTACTTTTGGCTATATGGTTGCATCTCTCACGTGTTGGAATTTTTTGGAAGGAGGAGAGGGTTGTCTGTGTACATGAGGCAGTTGTAACATTCTCTCAAGATTCCCAGATTCACCAGCTGGACCGGAGAGGAGATTGACAACTGACCTTTGGACATGCTAGAATAGTATTGGGAATTCCTTTATAATTGAAAAAAAGGGCCAGTGGGGAACAAGGTACTAAAGAGGAGTTTGTGAGGGTGTAGTGCTTTTAATTTTTTTAGTGCTTACTTGTATAATTGCTTTAGTGAGCAAGTGCCAGGTGACTTAAATGCAATGTGTTACAGGTAACTTAAATGCAAAAACGACAAACAGTAACTTTCTTTCAAGTGAAACAAGGAAATAAGTACAGTAAGCAATGCAGATATCACTAGGGATCCACAGAAGTGCTGAAAAGCCGCATTTTTGGTGGAATTAGCTTTTCAGGGAAATAAGCAAACAACAAGCATACAAACAAAGCTAGATTCAGCAGGCCTGGATCTAGTCTATGCTACAGCAAACAAGGTGTACCAGTTTCAGTAAGAAGCAGTTCAGATATGCAGGCACTATAAGCCTTTAACCAGAAATTCCCAGCTCAGAAGGGCAAGAGTCCAGCCTCTCCTCCCACAAGAGTGCAGACCACGAACCCTCTTAATGTAAAATAACTGTCCTGAAGCCCAAGTGCTTAAACCAGAATTAATACACTTTTAGAATAAGACACTGAGCCCTCAATCAGCAGTTCCCAACTTGGAAGGATGAAGCTACCTGTTCTGCCACTACAGTGCAGACCACAAACCTTCCTAATGTAAAACAACCGGTCTGAAGCCCAAGTGCTTAAACTAAAAGACTTTGAATGAGTTTCCATTTCTTGTGATTCCTCTTCTGATCAGGAATTTTCTATTCCACCTTAGGAGGACTCTGATGCAGAGGACTCCATCCCTTCTGCCTCTCCTCCTGAGGATTACTCTTTTGGAGAGACTTTGCATACTTTAAGGGAACATTTTCAATGGGAGAATCAGGACTTCTCAGAATCAAAAAAGAGGCTTAGGGATTTTCTTCTTCCTCCTCAGCATAGGCCTTTGGCAATGCCTCCTGTGCATTGATGATGTGTTCTCGGAATCAAGCATGGTTCCTGATTCCCTGCCTCTGGCGCCTAGTAAGCCAGACTGATATTACGGGGTTCCTGACTCCCACCAATTTCTCTTCAAAAATCCCGCTGCTGACCCTGAGACGATTTCTCAGGGTCCCAAGGGTGTTAAGGCTTCTACAGCCAAAAATCCTACCCCTTCATATGGAGATTCCAGGGCGCTTGATAGATGCGGAAGGAAGGTTTATACGTCTGCAACCTTGGCAATCAGGGCTTTATATGCTTAAATATCAACAGCGTGTTATGGGCTTACTGAAACAGAAAATGATGATTTCTGATTGTGTGGAAAATAGTTACAGGATTTATTGCATTCAGCAGAACAGGTTGGAAAGCATACTTTGCAATGTGGTTTTCATTCCTTGGAGGTCTCTTGCAGGGACGCCATGACTGAAAACCAAAAATTATTAATTGCTCCGAACTGGCCTCGCAAACACTGGTACCTGCTTCCTGAGGAATATGTCGCACCTTCCTCCGTGGTGCTTGCCTCATACACCTCACTTATCGTCTCGGCGGAACTATCAAATTCTGCACACAGTGCTCCAAACTCTGAATCTTGCAGCATGGCTGATTAATTTCACCAACCACATCTCTCAGTAAACCTGTGATGGTTGTCATTTTGGAGGCCAGAAGGCCTAGTACTATAAAATGTTATGCTGATAAATGGAAGAGATTCTGTGCTTGGAACCAAGCACAAGGAATAGACATGGCAAAGCCCAATATTCCTCAGATTTTACGATCCTTAACTGAGATGCTTCACAAGGGCCTATCTTTTTCTGTCATAAAAATCCATGTCTCTGCCATCTTGGCTCATTACAACACAGAGCCTCCCCTCTTTTCTCATCCCCTGCTAAAACAGTACCTCAGAGGGGCCAAAAATTTAAGGCCTCCCAGGAGAGTGCAAACTCCTGAATGGGACCTCAATTTTGTGCTGGAAAAACTCACCCTACCTCCTTTTGAACCAGCAGCTACTGCGGATATAACATTTCTTTCTTGGAAGACTGCCTTTCTTTTGGCAGTCACTTCAGCTAGAAGGGTTTCAGAACTACAGGCTGTCATGGCAGTGGAGCCTTTCATTATTTTTTACCCAGACAGGGTGGCCCTCCGGACCAATCATTTTATGCCTAAGGTGGTATCCAGTGTGGCTCTTGACCAGACCATTCACCTGGGAACTTTCTTCCCAAATCCACAGAACAAGGGGGGAGCTGATTCTGCATTCATTGGATGTACACAGACAACTAAGATTCTACTTAAACTGGACAAAATCTTTAAAAGTCTGAGCAACTACTGGTGGCATTTGCTGCAGGGTCATAGGGGAAGGCTATATCAAAGCAGACTATTTCTAAATGGATAAGCCATTTCATTCGTTTCTGCTACTTGCACCATGGTAAACCTGTGCCCAAGGGGATCAGATCCCATTCTACCAGGGCTGCCTCTACTTCAGCAGCTTTTCTCAGAGGAGTCCCTACCAGAGACTTTCTTGAAGCTGCTACTTGGAGCTCAGTTCATACGTTCACAAAGCATTACCATTTACCTCTTTTCTAAATCCAGGGCAGGCTTTGCCACTGCAGTCCTGCAGGGTCCTATAGCTGCTCCTAATGCTGTTTAGTTCCATCTTCCCATCCATAGCTTTGGGATTGTACCCAAATGTAATGACTGCAACAGTAAAACACTAAGAACAAGTTGTGTACACTTACCATAAATGTAGATGTTCGAGTGTATTCACTGTTGCAGTCCGGATTACCCACCCGGCAGCCCCCTTTCTATACCTTTCTTTCCTTCACTATACTCTCCTTTGTGGTGTATTTGCTTTTAATTGAAGGTAAATTTTGTGTGTTCTAAAGTGCATTTATATATTTATAGTTTTATACATATATCTATATCTATATCTTTATATATTTCTATCTATCTCTATATCTATCTATCTATCTCTCTCTCTATATATATATATATATATATATATATATATATATATATATATATAGATATAGATATATATATATATATATATATATATATATATATATATATAGATAGATAGATAGATAGATAGATATAGATAGATATATATATATATAGATATATAGATAGATATATATATAGATATACAATATATTCTTCATATTTCACTGTTTCAGTCATTACATTTGGGTAATCCTGCTGGCAGGTTGCCCTTAGCTGGCCTGAATTCCCAAGTCCTGGTTCCTGCGTCTGCTACTGTCGCCACTTCCCTGACGTCAGAGGTATAAAAGAAGCAGCCGGCTCCATTTTCTTCAGTCTTTCTTGCCGCGTGGTGCCCGAAGAAGAAGCAGTTCGCAAGTGCCGGTCTGCCGACTCCTGAGATTTTCGTGCTTCAGATCCGAAGTCGTCAATAAAGCTAAGTATCCCCATTGGAAACTTTTTTTTTTCTTGCTCCAGACCGATGTCAGAAAAAGTTAATAATTGTATTTTCTTGTGGGGAAGCAAATACCTCATAAGGATTTTCATTCTTACTGTATTCCTTGCCTAGGCCCTGATCATAACGTTTCTGGTTGTCTGTTTTGTGCTAGATTTAACGAACGCACTATTGAGCGTCTGTATGATTTTGCTATTTTGGACGTCAGTTTAATTATCCAGAAATGTCGGATAGCCACCCGACTACCGGCGTTCACAAAAAACGCAAAGAAAAGGAAAGAGACAACAGAGGCCCAAAATCGACCAAGCTTCTAAGCCAGTCGCTGGTTCGCTGGTCCTCAGTGAGGCTCTTTTGCAGCCTCTGACGTCCGCTATTTTAGAGCCACAGTCCGCTACCGACTCCCACGTGGAGTCGGCCATGCCGCTGGAAACTCAAGGTATTGGAGCCTCCAGAGCTGCTGAGCAGGCACCGGCTTCTGAGGGTGTATTCAGACCTAAACATCTTTACATTAAACACTTCAGCTTCAACGGCAAAGACTAAAGCACCTTCCAAAGCAAAGAAACTCAGAGCCACGTGGTCAGGCCTCTATGCCCAAAAAACATATGCTCAAAATGGCCGAAGATTTGATTACCTTCCCATCCCCCTCCTGATAAAGAGGCCTATGCAAAAGACTGACTATGAATCTTCAGATCAGGTTTCCATTTCTTCTGATTCTTCTTCTGATCAGGGATATCCCCCCCCCCCCATGAGGATTCTGATGCTAAAGAATCTATACCTTCAGCTTCTCCTCCAGAGGACTATTCTTTTGGGGAAACCTTACATACCATGAGGGTGCATTTCCACTGGGAGAGCCAAGATTTTTCAGAATCTAAAAAGAGGCTCAGGGATTTCCTTTTACTACCTCAACACAAGCCACTAGCCATCCCACCTGTGTTAGACATTGTAGATGTGTTTTCGGAGTTTACTCTTACCCCTGACTCCTTACCTCCAGCTCCTGTTAAGCCTGACAGATATTACAGGGTTCCTGACTCTGATAAATTCCTTTTTAAAACCCCTGCTGCAGACCCAGAAACCATTTCTCAGGGTCCCAAAGGAGTTGAGGCTTCTGCTGCAAAAAACCCTACCCCCTCTGACAGATTCTAGGGCACTGGATAGATGGGGGGAAAAAAGGTTTACACATCTGCTACCTTGGCTATAAGGGCCTTAAACTGTCAGTTTCATATACTCTGATATCAGCAACATGTGATGACATTGCTTCAACAGAAAATGTTAAACTCTGAAAGTGCAGAAAACAAGGAAATGCAGGATTGATTGCACGCAGCCGAACAAGTTGTAATGCATACTTTGCAATGTGGTTTTGATTCTTTAGAGGCCTCCTGCAAGGCCGCAGTTACAGGTCCTGTAATTAGGCGTCATGCTTGGTTAAAGCAACAAAATCTGCCTGATCATGTTAAAGTTAAATTATTAGATGCACCTTTACAGCACGATACTTTGTTTGATGGTAAGGCAGAAGAGGTGTTAAAGAAAATGGAGAACCAAGCTAAATCTATGCAAACTGTCAAAGATTTTTTTACAAGTACAGCCACCTAGATTTAGTAGACACTGGCCAGCAAAGAATTGGGTCCTTTCCTGTGTCAGACTTCAAAGGGGCAGATCCAGATGCCCTAGAGGCAGACCCCAGGTGCAAGGTTCATACTGCTCAAAGCAATTGGGGGGCTTCTACCTCCAAATCAAAACCCTACAGGAAACTGTCCCAATGACTCCTGCCTGCACCAAGCACTTGTCTCCTGGCAGTGCCCTTAGGGGGAAAATTTGCACTTTTTCTCAAAATTGGAACATTATAACCCAGGACAAGTGGGTCCTAAATGTCATGTCACAAGGCTACAAGTTCCATTTCCATACCCTGCCAAAGGCAAACGGCTGGCCAGAGCTGCTAAAAAAATCAATGGGTAGAGGCACAAAAACAAGTCTCATCCCTCGTGGACATGGGGGGCCATTCAACAAGTACAAGAGCAGGGACAAGGATGTTACTCGACTGTTCTTGGCACCCAGAAAGGACAAGACCTGGAGGCCAATACTGGACTTATCTATTTTGAACACATTCCTGGATATACCAAAATTCAAGATGTTGACTTTGCAGCAGCTTCTGCCCATGCTGGGCAAGAACGCTTGGCTTGTGACTTTAGACCTAAAAGAAGCATACCTGCATGTCCCAGTCAGATAAATATGCATAAGATACCTCAGATTAAGGCTGGCTCAATGCATTACCAATTCTCTGCGCTGCCCTTTGGCTTGTCTACTGCGCCCAAGGTCTTTACAAAGTGCCTGGCACCAGTAATTACATTCTGCAGATAGAGGAATACAAATATAACCTTACTTGGACGACTGCCTAATTCAAGCAGAGAACAAGGGCATTCTTCTACAGCATCTGGCGTTTGTGAAAAGACTTCTAACATGCCTAGGGTACACAGTCAACGAAAAGAAATCAAAACTAGTACCCTCTTGAGATAACATTCCTGGGTGCAAGCTTAAATACAACTGCCCAGATGGCTTATCTCATGCCATACAAGCAAAGGCAACTACCTATTTCAAAATGTTGGCAACAAAGGCCCAGTTATCAGCAAGAAAAATTCTGCACACTTTGGGCTTCATGGCATCCTGCATCCTATTAATTCCATATGCAAGACTGCATATGAGGAAACTTCAATACCACCTAAAAAGTGTTTGGACTCCACATTGCCACAGCCTGGAAACTATAATTACTCTCATTCCCTGCCTGCAACAGGAGTTTTGATGGTGGGTAAAGGCTTGTCACCAAAACAAGGGACAGCCATTCACATTACCCCTAGCCAGGCAGACACTAACAACGGATGCAAAGATGAAAACTAAGTCCAAGTCGAAAAGGATTTATTAGCAACAACCAAAATAAAGAACCACAATTGACCTAGGTTTCGTCCTTAGCCCATTAAGCCCATACTTAGGCTCCAACATATTAGTGGTAATAATTGAAAATATATATGGTTCATTCCTATTTATATTGAGTGTTTAATTGTTTTACTTTTTATTAATGGAAACTTTTATGTAGGTAACATTTTTATATTTTATATATTACTTAAGCCTATCATGGTATTTTAATTTTTTTACACGGTTACAAATGTATTTGTTTAATTGATTCATTATTTAATTGATTAATTGGAATGTATTTTTTAGATTTAAGTGTGATTTGAGCAGGGATCATTATTCTGAAGAAGTCCGTAGACTAAGGACAAAACCTAGGTCAATTGTGGTTCTTTATTTTGGTTGTTGCTAATAAATCCTTTTCGGCTTGGACTTCGTTTTCGTGGTTTACCTTGGTTCCTGGTTGTCTTAGTGTTTATGATGGAGAACGACAGTTCCTCTGCTGATATTTTGGATTTATTGCAACGTATTAACGAGCAACTTAAGGAGCATTCGGCCCAAATTAAACTTAATTGAAAGGCATTCTTCTGCTTTAACCCCACAGCCTCTTGATAGTTTGGGTTTGCCGCTCACTCAAGCTACGCCAATTTCACCTCCTTTGACTGCATTGAATGTCAGTGTTGCCTGTACATCTAATGGTAATCCAAATACCATGCAGTCTGATTATGGAGATGGTGATTCTATCAAGATAAATAGTGGGCATTGGAAAACTAATAATTTCAGTTTTAAAGTTGACAGTGTTTTGAAAGACCATCTTAAGGTTACGAAATGTCAGACATTGGCCGAACAACTTAAAATGTTTGAAACCAAACTATTCAAATTAGAGAACGCAACTTGAAAATGGATATTTGACTAGGAATATTGAGCTTTGGATGGTGCCGAAGGGCTTACGTGTGTGGAGATATCCTAATGGGATAGACAGTAATATTGATATGATTAATGAATTACATGCACTATTTAATAAAACTGGTTTGAGTATTATGGATATTATGGTCAAATACAACACGCAAAAAATTGATGCGTTTCTTGTTGATCTGGAGTCCCTAAATGACAGTATCATTAAAGACCTACTTTTTGACCGTTATTACACAAATTATACCAACATCTTGAAGGATGTTGATCGTAGTTGTGAAGCTATTTATCACAAACTTCACAAAATTCAACGTGATATTAAGGTTTATGAAGCGGGCAATGTGTATCCGCAATCCAAGAGGGAACTTCATCGGCATGGTAACCGGAATGCGTCAACTAATCCTATAACAGAACCTGATGACATCATGACGGAGAAGCAGGTGATGGATAAGAATTCCAACAATGAAGTTGAGAGCCCTTTAGGGGAGGGTGTAAGGCGGTCGGAGAGGATCCGGAACAGGGAACCATCGCACGAAGAGAGAGCTCTGTCAATTGGGGGCACTACCCAAAGCGGTTTATCCTGCCAACAACTACCAGAAAGGGACTTGGAGGTCCCGAAGGTGAACAATTTAATTCCTTTTGCTGGTAGGGCAAGTAATGCTGGAATTGAATTGGGGTTTGTTTTAACAGACAAGCAATATGAAACTGAGTCGGTTGGTGACGAACTTGTAGGTCCGGTGGAAATTGTTAATTCATTCAATTTGGATGAAAGGGATGTATCTGTTACTGGGTGTGGTAAAGACAACAAGGATGTATTTGAACAATGTTTTTTGACTATGCCTGTTTTAGGTGATATATTGCAAGTAATGTACAAGACATTTCATGATGTTCATCGTGTTACCCTGCTGCAGTCATCACACTTGGGTTGTCCTGTCGTCAGGTGGTCCTGCAGTCAGCCGGAATTCCAAAGTCTTGGTCCGGCGTCGGTTGCGGTCTCCTCTTCCCTGATGTCAGTGCGCCAGGGGTGTATATAATGCAACCGATGCCATTTTCTTCAGCCTTTCTTGCCGCGCAGTGCCCGAAGCAGTTCGCAAGTGCCAGTTGGCAGACTCCTGAGATTTTCGAATTCGAATTTCAGACCGAAGTTTTCTATAAAGCTAAGTACCCCGTTGGGGAAACTTTTCTTGCCTCAGACCGATGTCAGAAAAAGTTAACAATTGTATTTCTTGTGGGAAGCAAATACCTCATTTGTCGGTTTTGTGCTAGGTTTAATAAGCGTACTATTAAAATGACGCTTTGATTTCGCACTACACTACTTCGGTAGGAAATTTAACTACAATATGCCATCGGAGCAACCGACTACCGGCGTGCACAAAAAACGGAATAAGGACAGGCAGCCCAGGCATAAGCCAGATTCCAAGGCCTCGGCTGATCGGTCTCCGGTCCTCAGTGAGGCTCCGACGCAGCCCCTGACTACCGCAGATCTGGAACCCGAGACTGCTACGGAAATTTTGATGGAATGTACCAGGCCGACGCAGCCTTTTACTTCAGGCCCTTCCGACGACTTTGCTTTAAAAGATGTCGGTGCCTTCAGAAACTGATGGCGTTTCTGTAGCGTTTTCAGACAGACGACTCTCACCATTAAAACGTTTTCTAAGTCGAAGACGACTTCTAAAACTAAAAGGACTGCACTTCAGTCTCCTGTTCAAGGCCCTATGCCTAAGAAACATGCTCAAAATGGCTGAAGATTTGATTTCATTAATCAGGGGTTCACAGCCCCCTCCTGACAAAAGGCCTAGACAAGAGGAAGATTTTGCTTCCTCTGAGCAAATGTCCATTTCTTCAGATTCCTCTGAGGACCAAGACTATTCCTTCTCTCCTTATGAAGATTCTGATGCTGAGGACTCTATTCCCTCAGCTTCTCCTCCTGAAGACTACTCCTTTGGGGAAACTTTACACACTGAGGGAACATTTTCACTGGGAAGGTCAAGACTACTCTGATTCAAAGAAAAGGCTCAGAGTTTCTTTTACTCCCCCAACACAGACCACTTGCCATCCCACCAGTTTTGGACATTGTGGATGATGTCTATTTAGAATCCAGTTTCAACCCAGACTCTCTACCTCCTGCTCCGGCTAAGCCTGACAGATACTGCAGAGTGCCTGATTCCCACAAATTTCTTTACAAAAGCCCAGTAGCTGACCCAGAGACCATCTCCCAGGGTCCCAAGGGGGCTAAGGCTTCTATGGCTAAAAACCCAGTACCTTCTGAGAGGGATTCCAGCGCACTAGACAGGTGGGGGAAAAAGGTTTACACCTCAGCCACACTAGCTATGAGGGCACTGAATTGTCCATTTCATATGCTTAAGTATCAGCAATTTCTAATCTCTCAGTTAAAGCAAAGAATAACCACTCCCTCAGCAATCTAAATTGAAAGAAGTACAAGATCTGTTGCACGCCACTGAGCAGGTGGGCAAACATACCTTACAATGTGGGTTTGATTCTTTGGAGGTCTCCTGCAGAGCAGCTGTCACTGGGTCTGTTATATGTAGGCATACTTTGTTAAAGGAACAAACTCTGCCTGATCATGTTAAAGCAAAACTACTAGATGCTCCCTTACAGCAGGATGTTCTTTTTGGAGTTAAAGCAGAAGTTTTAAACAAAATGGAAGATCAGGCAAAATCTATGCAGACAGTCAAAGGTTTCCTACAAGTACAACCCCCTCGCTTCAGCAGAAACTGGCCAACAAAAATTTGGTCCTTTCCAGCCACTGACAGACCGCAGAGGGGTAAATACAGACACCCAAGGGGCAGAGGACAACCACAAGCCCAGTATAAACCTCGCCAATGGGGCACTACAACACAGAAGGGAGGAGAAGACAGGTCTCAATCCACCAGAAGGCAAACTCCATGACTTGCACCTCATCTGGCCAAGCATTACTCTCTTGGCAGCCCCCTTGGGGGAAAAACTCGCACTTTTTGCAGACAACTGGCACATAGTCACAAAGGACAAATGGGTCCTAGACATAATTTTACGAGGATACAGATTCCACTTTCACACCTTGCCAATGAAAAGAGGAATGCCAAACCTGCCACAATCAATGGGCAGAGGCACAAAAGCAAATTACAGCTCTCATGCACATGAGAGCCATTCAACTGGTACCTACTCGAGAGCAAGGCCAAGGATTTTACTCAAGACTCTTTCTAGTACCCAGAAAGGACAATGCCTGGAGACCAATTCTGGACCTTTCAATTCTAAACGCTTACAAGTACCCACATACAACATGCTAACACTACAGCAGCTACTTCCCATGTTGGGCAAGGAAGCATGGCTAGTAACATTGGACCTCAAGGAGGCATACCTGCATGCCCCTATCAGACAAAGTTGCAGAAGATACTTCCATTTCATTGCAGGTTCAACCCATTACCAATTCTCTGCACCGCACTTTGGCTTATCTACTGCGCCCAGAGTTTTCACAAAATGCCTGGCACCAGTAATTGCATACTGCAGACAAAGAGGAATTCAAATATATCCATACCTGGACGACTGCCTCATCCAAGCAGAAAGCAAAGACATTCTCTTACATCATCTAGCCTTTGTAAAGCATCTACTAAACTGCCTTGGGTACACAGTAAACGAAAAGCAGTCAAAACTAGTACCCTCACAAAAAATGACATTCCTGGGTGCCAGCTTGAATACAACGGCCCAGAAGGCTTATCTTATGCCAGACAAGCAACTACAACTGACTCAATATTTCAAGACAATGGCAACAAAGACTCAATTAACTGCAAGAAAAATTCTGCAGGCTTTGGGCTTCATGGCATCTTGCATACTAATACCATTTGCAAAGCTGCATATGAGGAAATTACAGTGGTACCTAAAAAGCGTATGGTCTCAACACAGCCACAGCTTGGACACAATGATATCTCTCATTCCCTGCCTACAACAGGAATTTCTATGGTGGTCACAGGCATGTCACCTTAACAAGGGTCAGCCTTTCACCTTGCCCCCAGCCAGGCAGACTATCACAACAGATGCTTCAAACTACGCCTGGGGGGCACACATGGCAGGACAATGCATTCAAGGCCTATGGACTGCAGATCAAAGAAATCTGCACATAAATCAAAAAGAGATGCTAGCTGTACAGAAAGCTCTGACAGCCTTCAAGGATCTATTACATCCAGGACAACTTGCAATAAAGACTGACAACACCACACTAATGTGGTACATAAACCAACAAGGGGGTATACATTCCTACCCTCTATGCAGGCAAGCAATGATCTTATGGAACACAGCTCTGGCCTACCAAGTCCAGTTACAAGCTCAGTTCCTGCCAGGACAGAAGAACACATTGGCAGACTACCTCAGCAGAAACATCAAAAATCCCCACGAGTGGAAACTAGATGCACAAATATTTGCAATGATAACTCAAAAATGGGGCCTTCCAAACATAGACCTGTTTGCCAGTCCTCAAAACTACCAACTGACAAATTTTTGTACAAGGACATTCCACCATCAAGCTTGGAAAGTGGACTCTCTCTTTCATTTGGAAAAACCTGACAGCATATGCCTTCCCTCCATTACCTCTCCTCACAAAGGTTCTTTTGAAGGTCAAAAAGGAGAGACCACGACTGATTCTCATAGCCCCAGACTGGCCACGCCGGCACTGGTACCCGCTATTGAAAAATATGGCCCACAGCCCACCATGGATATTGCCTCAAATACCCCATTTGCTCACACAACAAAACAAACATTCTTCGCAGCCAGCTCAAAACTTTAAATCTGGCTGCATGGCAAATCAACTAAACATCCAACCAGCTCCTCTTTCACAAGCCGTTCTGGGTGTTATTCTGGAAGCCAGGAGGCCAAGCACCAGGAAGGCCTTATTCGGACAAATGGAAAAGGTTTTGTGCCTGGAACCAAGCTAAAGGCCAAGACACAATTCAGCCTCACATTCTACAGTATTTAGCTGAGATGTTGCACAAAGGACTTTCCTTTTCTTCAGTTTAAATCCATGCTTCAGCTATTTCAGCTCACAACACAGATCCACCTTTATTTTCACATCCTCTTCTAAGGCAGTTCCTCAGAGGGGCAAAAAACATTAGACCACCCAGGAGAGCTCCTACACCAACATGGGACCTCAACTTTGTTCTGGAAAAACTAACGCTACCTCCCTTTGAACCAGCTTTCTCTGCAGATCTTCAGTTCCTATCATGGAAGACTGCCCTGCTCCTAGCAATAACTTCAGCTAGGAGAGTCTCAGAGCTACAGGCACTAATGGCAGTGGAACCTTTCCTCATTTTTCATCAAGACAGAGTTTCTCTACGAACTAATCCTTCCTTTATGCCTAAGGTGGTTTCCAGTGTAGCTTTAAATCAAACCATCCACTTACCCACCTTCTTCCCCAATCCACAGAACAAAGGTGAGAGACTCCTGCATTCCTTGGACATTCACAGGCAGCTTTGTTACTACTTGGACAAAACTAAGGCTTTCAGAAAAACTGACCAGCTCTTTGTATCCTATACTACAGCTTCTCAAGGGAAGGCTATATCTAAGCAAACCATTTCTGAATGGATAGGTCATTGCATACGTTTCTGCTATACCCATCATGGGGAAACCAGTTCCTGCTACCATTAGATCCCACTCTACCAGGACAACCGCTACCTCTACAGCCTTTCTCCGGGGGGGTTCCAACCAAGGAAATTTTAGAAGCTGCAACTTGGAGTTCAGTACACACCTTTACCAAATACTATCACTTACCTCTTTACTCTAAGTCCAGGGCGGGCTTCGTCACTGCAGTTTTGCAGGGCCTTATTGCCTCCACTAACCCTCTGATACCTCCCCCCTACCTTAGCTTTGGGATTCAACCCAAGTATGATGACTGCAGCAGGGTAACACGATAAACATAGTACAGTTTTGTACCTACCATAAATGTAGATGTTCGAGTGTTCACCCTGCTGCAGTCCAGGTTACCCTTCCTCCGTCCCCTCTGATCTACTGGAAAAATCTCTTCTATGCCTTACTGACGTATTTGCTTATAGCTGAAGGGATTTTGTGTTTGTGCAGTGTTCACTACATTTGGTACTAATTCTGACCACCTTTTTGGGGGCACCTGACATCTGGGGCAAGAAAAACTGAAGAAAATGGCGTCTGTTGCATTATATATACCTCTGGTGCACTGACGTCAGGGAAGAGGCGACGGCAACCGACGCCGGACCAAGACTTTGGAATTCCGGCCGACTGCGGGACTGCCTGACGACAGGATAACCCAAGTGTGATGACTGCAGCAAGGGTGAACACTCTTAACATCTACATTTATGGTAGGTACAAAACTGTACTTTTTTTGACCTTGAAGTTTCTCGTGACATGTTGTTGAATTTAAGCACGCACACTGTTCCGGATGAAATTAAATGCATGTCGGCTGTTAGTGAATTAAGTTTCAGTGAAGCATGTGAATCTGAAGACAGTATTGATTTTAATAGATCTAATCAATGTGCGGGTTTAGTAAGCCTGGGTCAGCTATTGCTATGTCAACAACTTTGTTGGTTACTGATGATGACATTTATGATGATAATTTTGAATACAGTGACTCTTTAGGGGCACGTGCTGATTCTGAATGAGTATATAAACAACATGAGGGCGGCTCCGAACATTTCACATGCATTAATGAAGTTAGGAATACTGGTTTTAACAATGTAGAGACGGGCTTGACAATTTTTGAGGGAATTGTGTTTGACCATTCACAGTACGGTGTTTTAAGTAATCCAATTGTTTTGGAAAATGCTCATGATTTTAAATTGTATATTCTAGTTTTACTTTTGGTACTGAGTAGGTCAACCTTTTTTCTAAGGGATTTACCTTTGTACCCTGTAGGAGGGGTAATTGGTTGACACTCTTATTGATCTGAAAATGTTTATACGGAAAATTAAGGGTTTATTTTGATGCTGCCAACACGAGTAATACAATTGATAAACAAGATGGTCTTTCAAAACCAAGTGTATTTAATCCACCCTTGAATCCCATGGTAGCTGTTTTTGAAAGAATGTGTGAATTGGACATTAGAGATTATTTTAAACCGCGAACAGGACAATTATTTTCAAATATGACACAAGGAGTATTTGTTGATGGACACTATTAGTAAGATGGAGAATATACATATTATGAAGCCTGATAAAGGCAATGGAGTGGTGATAGTGGATAATAGTGACTATATTAGTATTATGATGTCAGTGCTTATGGAAGATAATTATGTTGAAACAAGTATTGAAATTAATATTGCCCATCGGAAAATAGATCTTTTTTTGGAAGATATGTTTCAGGATGAATTGACTGAAGTTGAATGAGTTTTTCAACAATCCATTTCCAGTGGTTTGTGGTATCTTTGGTATACCCAAGATTCACAAAGGATTGGATAATGTACAGTTTAGACCCATTGTTGATGGTAAGAAAAGTAAAACTTGTTTTATTAGTCAATTTTTGGACCATCATATGAAATTGGGTCTTAGTTGTTTCCCCTATATTACCAAAGACTCATGGAATTTTTTGGAGAGGGTGAAGGCCTTTGATGTGAACGACAATATTTTTTTTCTTACCATTGATGTTTGCAATTTATTCTCGGTCATTCCACATGATATAGGATTAACCTGGTTAGAACAACAGTTGTTGACCACAGGAGTTTTTGAGCAGGATCAGATTAACGTTTTAAGCTCATGGGAAGTGGTTTTACAAAACTATTTTTTTATTTTTCGAAGGGCATTATTTTAGACAACGTACTGGAGTGGCTATGGGGGCCGTTTGTGCCCCATTTATGCCAATTATATTATGGCTTATTGGGAAGAACATTATTTGTTTCAAAGTGAATTCAATAAGTTTATCAAATGGTATTCACGATTTTTGGATAACATTTTTATTATTTGGGAAGGTGACTTACTCATTTTGGAAGCACTTATTAAATATATTAACATTACAGTATGGTTTTTGCAATTTACACATGAATATAATTCAGATACTATTACTTATTTGGATGTTAGATTAACTTTTGATAGGGCACGTGGTTTAATTAAATCTAATATTTATAGAAAATCCAAGTTTTCCATTTCATACCTCCAGTATAATAGTTGGCATCCTAACCATCAGAAAAGAGCCATTGTTAAAGGCCAAATGGTTAGGGCAGCTCGGATGGTTAGTGATATAGATTTTGTTGATGAATTAAATTTTATGGTATCCTTATTTTTGAATAGAGGTTACCCTAAAAAATTGTTTGGACCTATTCAAGGAAATGAAGTATAAAAGAGATGTAGGTGCATACAAAGCTATACTAAAATCTGACAATAGTAATATTTTGTCCTTTAAGGAGTCCACTACACCACACCCTTTTGTAAATTCCTCTTTAATGTATATTTCCACTTACAATGGGGATTCCGATAGAATAACAGGGATAATCAAAGGGATAATCATCAGAAATTGGGGTATTTTACAGATGGATAAAAGTTTTGTATTTAAATTTGGTAATAAACCTATGTTTGTTTATAGAAAGGATTTATCTTTTAAAGATATATTTGAAAGAAGTTCTCTGTCCAAAGGTCCTTCCATTAATAGGACTATTGGTAATTTTAAATGTGGAAGGTGTTCCATATGTTCTCACATTTTATTAACAGGTAGTAAGATTGATTAATCATGTGATGTTTACATCTCTATCTTGGGACATTATGATTGTTACACTAAAAATGTTTATCTTGCCAAATGTCAAAATTGTATGGCATTTTATGTGGGTAAAACGTGTAGGTATTTTAGAGAAAGGGTTAAGGAACATCTTTTAGACATTAAACATCTTAAACCCACTAATGCTTTAGTAAGACATTTGGTTGATGATGCTGGACACATTTTTAAATTTTGTGTTTTACAACAGATCAAGAGTGACCCACCGGGTAGGATTTTAGATATACATTTGGATTTATATGAATTAAAATGGCAAGTTAGATTAAATGCACAAAATTACCCTGGACTTATTGTACCATTAAGCCCATACTTTGGCTCCAACATATTAATGGTAAGAAGTGAAAATATATATGGTTCATTCCTATTTATATTGAATGTAATTGTTTTACTTTTACCTACATAAAAGTTTCCATTAATAAACATTTTTATATTTTATATATTACTTAAGCCTATCATGGTATTTTCATTTTTTTACACTGTTACAATTGGTATAAAAATAATAAATGTATTTGTTTAATTGATTCATTATTTAATTGATTAATTGGAATGTATTTTTTAGATTTAAGTGTGATTTTGAGCAGGCAGCAGTATTCTGAAGAAGTCTGTAGACTAAGGCCGAAACCTAGGTCAATTGTGGTTCTTTATCTTGGTTGTTCCTGATGAATCCTTTTCGGCTTGGACTTCGTTTTCATCTTTGTTTTTGTGGTTTACCTTTGTTCCTGGGTGTACTAACAACGGATGCATCAGATTATGCCTGGGGGGGCCCACATGGCAGGAAGATGTATTCAGAGCACATGGACCTCAAACCAAATGCATCTACATATCAATCAGAAAGAGATGCTAGCAGTTCAAAATACCTCGACAGCTTTCAAGGACCTACTTCAGGACAACTACTGATAAAGACAGACAACACCACGGTCATGTGGTATATAAACAAGCAGGGGGGCACACATTCTTTACCCCCTTTTCAGACTAGCCATGACTTTGTGGGACACAGCATTGACTTACCAAGTACATCTGCAGGCACAATTCCTGCCAGGAAGGAAAAATACTCTGGCAGACGAACTAAGCAGAAACCTCATGGATCCTGGATCTACAAGTCTTCAGCATGATAACAAGGAAATGGGGATGCCCGGACATAGATTTATTTGCCTCCCCTCAGAACTACCAACTAAAAAGATTCTGCACAAGGACTTATCACAGACAAGCATGGAAAGTGGATGCCCTATCAGTATATGCATTTCCCCCTCTGCCTCTCCTCCCCAAGGTACTCCTAAAGGTCAGACCGGAGAAGCCAAAAAGATGATTGATTGCCCCAGACTGGCCCCGACAGTACTGGTATCCAATATTAAGGAGCTTGTCTCAATGCCCAGCTTGGACCTTTCCTTAAATACCTCCTCTACTATCCCAGCAAAACAGTCAGATACTGCACAGCCAGCTCAGAACTTTAAACCGACAGCATGGCAAATAATGTAGTCATACAAAACACACCTCTCAGTAAAGCTATGATGGATGTCATTTTGGAAGCCAGAAGGCCTAGTACTAGAAAATCTTATGCTGGAAAATGGAAGAGATTCTGTGCTTGGAACCAGGCACAAAGAACTGATACAGCTGTGCCAAATATTCCTCAGATTTTGCAATACTTAAGATGCTGGACAAAGGCCTATCTTTTTCATCTATTAAAATTCATGCCTCTGCCATTTCGGCTCATTACAATGTCGAGCCACCAATCTTTTCTCATCCCTTATTAAAGCAGTACCTCAGAGGAGCCAAAAATTTAAGACCTCCAAGGAGATCACCAATGCCTGTATGGGACCTCAACAATGTTTTGGAAACTCACCCTGCCTTCTTTTGAGCCAGCTGCTACTGCTGATATAAAGTTTTTATCTTTGAAAACAGCTCTGCTCCTAGCAATAACTTGTGCAAGACCTGTTTCAGAGCTACAGGCACTCATGGCTGTGGGAACCTTTTATAATTTTTTATCCAGACAGAGTCTTTCTAAGGACAAACCCAACATTTATGCCTAAGGTGGTGTAAAGTGTGGCTCTCAACCAAACTATTCACTTGCCAACCTTTTATCCAAATCCACAGAACAAGGGGGAGAGAATTCTGCATTCTTTGGACATACACAGCTTAGATTCTACTTGGACAAAACCAAAGTTTTCAGAAAGACAATGACTAGTGACATATGCTGCAGGATCACAAGTAAAGGCTATCTCTATTTCAAAGTGGATAGGCCACTGCATTCGTTTCTGCTATGTACACCATGGCAAGCCAGTGCCTAAGGGCATTAGGCCACACTCAACCAGAGCTGCAGCCACTTCAGCAGCCTTTCTCAGGGGAGTACCTACCAAGGACATTTAAGAGGCTGCTACATGGAGTTCAGTGCACACCTTTACAAAGTACTACCATCTGCCATTCTACTCTAAATCCAGTGCAGGCTTTGCCACTGCAGGGCCTTATAGCCACTCCTAATGCTGTTTAGCTCCAGCCGCCCAACCTTAGCTTTGGGACTCTACCCAAATGTAATGACTGCAACAGTGAAACACTAAGAACATAGTACAGTTGTGTACACTTACCATAAATGTAGATGTTTGTGTATTCACTGTTGCAGTCCAGGTTGCCCACTCACCATCCCCATTTTCTTCTGATGGAGCCTATCTTTCCTTCTCTGATTTATACAACCTATGTGGTGTATTTGCTTGTAGATGAAGGTAAATTTTATATTGGTGCATGTAATTATGCATATCTTAATTTTGGCAACCCTTTTGGGGGCACCTGACATCTGGGGCAAGAAAAACTGATTTAAAATGGCGTCTGCTGCATGTTTTATACCCCTGACGACCTGACGTCATGGAAGAGGAGACAGCAGCCGACTTGGGTCCCAAGACTTTTTTATTCAGGCCGACTGAGGGCAACCTCCCAGCAGATTAATGTAATGACTGCAACATTGAATACACTCTAACATCTACATTTATGGTAAGTACTGTACTTTTCACCTCTTTCTCAGTTGCTGCTTCTCCAACATGGTCCATTGAAGAATAGCATAAATGTAGAGAAAGAAACTGTTTTGAACTAAATGTCTTTGTAATTCTACGGAGGTTTCTGCATCTGTAAGTAGCTATTTTGGGTAAAAGTCCATCAAATCTGTTGGTGCATACTCTTCCCTGTGTAATGGTAAGATACTGGGGTTTGTGGCAAATTTGGGGGTAAACTGTTGAGGTTTAACCCGTAACCATTGACACATCTCTGCTAAGTCGAGGGGTATCCTCCTTCCATCATTTCAGGTATCGCCAGTGCTGCACACAATTTAGTTGTTGACCACTTTGGTCAAACCCTTTAAACTGTTGAAGGTTGTATGCTTTTTTGCATTTGGACACACACCTCTCAACTTGGAGCAAGAAATCTGGACAAAACCATACACAAGTGGGACAAAAGCACAAAAATAGGGGCAGTTTTTAAATATTACTGTTACAGACTTAGAAAGCTGATGATATAGGTGTTGAATTAGCATGAATTTTCTGAAGGGTATGAAGTCAGACAGTCAAATGTCTGCCATTTTTTAACTTCAGTCATTAATTTGAGAGAACTACAATTTTATGAAAAAATGGACCAAGAATATGAGGCAAATCTGTACAGTTAAGAGGTATGGTTGGACACTGATATTGGTTGTCTGCTCTGCCTTTCCAATTCCTGAGAGTTTTTCCTTTGTACCAGTCACATGATGGCCGTATTTCACTGAATTGACTGTGATCTACATAAAACTTCTGTTTGGTGCCACAGTGGTTCTCTAGATGTCCAGTGTGCTGGCAGCTTTTATTTGCTGTTAGTGCTGCTATTCTGAAATCCTCCTCTGATTTGTCCAGAGGAAGTTTATATTTATTGGTGGGACCCCCCACACACATATCCATGTTTGTTTCCTGTTGGACTGGATGCTCTTGTATTCTAGCCACTTCTGTCTCATTGTTTTGCCCAAAGTTTTTGTTGACATGGTCATGATTTAAACATCTTTGTAGTAAAGAGGATTGTAGCATGCAGAGTCTGTCTGCCCTTCACCACAATAAAGTCTTGCCAAGGCACATTACGCTGAAATAATTAAGTTGCCAATTGAAGATGTAGAGGAGTATGTTAAGATGCTTTCCTTCCTTGCTGCAGTAAATGGAGTTGCATTGAAACACAAGTCATAAGAGTACTCTTGGCAGTTTAGCCTTTGATCTTATTTGTCTATAGTTTTGTACTTTAAAGCCTAAATGGGTGCATTAGTGTATGCATGTTACAGAATTTGAATTTAGAAGATCCTAACATGGTTTCATTGTTTCTGACCATCCAGACACCATATGCACAACTTGATTTCTCTACTGCATGAACGCCCTTTGTTTTTTGTTAAAGGGTTGCTGAGGCTGGAAATGGAAATCCACATTTTTATCTCTGTTCTATGCTGTACTGTATGGTACTAGTGTTTTTTTTTTTTTTTTTTTTTTTTTTAGTACCAGAACAAAATACTCTGTGCATAGACATAACTGGTGTGATCTTGTGCCTTTTTTTAGCTGGGTTTCCTATGTGCAGTAATGCAGTTTTGAGTCCTTAAAAGGAGATGTGAGTGTTCAATCTCGCCGTTTGTTCTTACACACGGGTTCGGAGCCGATCCTCGGCTCCGAGTCGGCCGCATAGCAAAGCTCTGCATCTTAGAGAAGCTCGAGACCAGGTTATATCCCACAATCCTCCCTGCCATTACTCAGATCTAGTTTGCCGCTGCAACGGATCACATCGATAAGAGAGCTCGGACCAGAGAAAACTTGTTATTGCAGATAAGATGGTTATTGTTTTGTTTAAAAGTTCTTAGTTATTCAGGATTTAGTTTTTGATCTTGTATTGTGTGTGCGTGTGTGTGTGTGTGTGTGTGTGTGTGTAGTGTAGTTAGTTCTGTCATTGTTTTTTTATAGGCTTCCCTTTGGGGCCTACTTTCTATAACTTATAGCTATATTTTTTCTCTCTCAATTTATAGCTAGTGTTTAAATTTTCTTTTTTTTTTACAGTAAAAGAGTAATTGCTGATTGTCTGAAAAAGCCAAGTCTGGTTTTAAAAGGTGTCAGTGTGGGCAGAAAATGTCCATCACTGACAACCACACTTCCTGCGTCTACTGTCTTGGCCCTCTCCACTTGCAAGAGGATTGCTCTATATGCCATTCCTTCAGTGGGAGGGTCATGACAGATAGACGCAGGAAACTTATAGACAGGGGACTTCTTAAGCCTGCTTTCCAGGAGGCTTTGGACAAGTCTGACCAGGCTTCTAAGTCCTCGAAGTGTTCGAAGATGTCGGAGCCCATGTCATCGGCTCCGAGTTCATCTTCTAAAGTTCGTTCGCCGGTTCCACAGACTTCGGGGCCGAGCGTCGAACGTTTATCTTTGACTGAGCCCCAGGTCTTGGAACCGGTGTCTGAGCTACCGCCACCTTCCATTCTTCAGTCGGTGCCATCTTCGGCCCCTTCGACCCGAACTTCCAGACCGTTATCAGATACTGATGTGGATCGTGTCGTGCAGAAACTTATGGAGAACACTGCCCTTTCCAAGTTGATTGCAGTTTCCTCCCAATTGGTGTCGAAACTAGAAGGCCTCCCTTTATCTCCAACAGGTCCTCCTTCGAGACCCATCCAGTCTTCGGAGCCGGAAGAGGATGAGCCGATGATAGTGGAGCCCTCGGTGCCGAAACCGTCCATTGCACAATCGACACCATTGACCTCGACTCCTTCGGAACCTATAGGTGAGTCGCGGAGTCGACGATCTCTCCTTGGTTCCGGGAACGAGTCGTACCGACCTTTCGGTGCCGACTATCCCTCTCGGGGCCTCGGCACAGATTGGCTCGGCTCCGTCCTCGGGGTTGAGACCCATGGGCCCCGTGTCTGGGATTCTTCCATGTTCTTCGGAACCGGGGGAGTCCTCGACCCGAGGTTCAGGGGTTTTTGACCTTATGAGGAAGGTTTTGTCTACACAGACAACCACTTCATCGGAGGCGTCTTCTCCATCCTCTAAGGAGCCGCTCTGTTTCTGTTCCCACGACACATCCAAAGCGTGGAGCACCATTGTCTCAGCAACCCCCAGAGGGTGCCCCCTGTTCCTCGGAGGCCTCACCGGAATCCCCCTCCGATGAGATTCCGAGGAAAAGATTGTGCAACAGGAGGCACTTAGATTCCCCGCAGGAATCTCTAACTTCTGACACTGACTTGGATGAGTCAGAGGGGTCCCCAAAATCCCCCTCCGAGGATGTCTCATTTGCGGATATCTTGGAGATTTTAAAACAGAGGGGTGATTGGCAGTCCCTAGCCCCCACTGAGGACGAGTCTGTGTTGCTGAAGGCTTTTGGTGCTCAACCTTCTACCTCCTGGGTTACTCCGCCCTTCGATGAATTAATGGATTTGATTGCTCGAAGGGCGTGGGAGACACCGGACACTGGAACCGGTCCCTCGAAAACCAAGCAAATTTATTACCGCTCCCCAGGACAAGACTTATCTCACCAAAGGAGTCCCGTTGATGCTAAGGTGGTGGCTGCAGCCACTAAAAAGGAGATGTCTGAGTCTTCCTCTTCTGTTCATCCCCCTAATAAGGATTCTAGGACTATGGACAGATACGGGAAGCGCGTTTTTAGTTCAGCGACTTTTTCCATGCTCGCTAAACTATTTGACACATTTTACACGCCTACAGAGGGATGTCATCAAGGAGCTGAGAGATACCCTCCAGGGTAACACAGATGCTGCTGTTTCAGATAAGGTAACAGCACAGCTTAACACCCTTACCTCCATAGTGAACTCGTCCATGAGGCTCATCTCGTATGCGGCTGAAGGGTCAAGTAGAGCCGCAGCTTCAGCGATTGCTCTACGAAGACAATCCTGGATGCGGCTGTGCTCATTTGCGGAAGCCTTCAAGTCTTCTTTCGCTAATGCCCCCTTTGATGGTGCCACTCTTTTTGGGCCCAAAGTGAAAGAGACACTAACTCGGTGTGAGCATGAAGGAAAGACTGTCTGCTGTCTGAGTCCGTTTTTCTGTTCCATCTAGACCGTACCCCAAAGGGCAACGAGGCGGAAAAATGTGGTTCCGTAAAACTCTGGGATCTTTCCAGGCCACACAGAGTGACCCCCCCCCCAGAGGCGGGGGGGCAGACAAGGAAGACGTCGCCCCGGCGGCAGAGGGGGTCCGCAGAACCAAGGCGACGGGGATCCTATCCCTGGTAAGCCTTTCCAGCACTCCTGAATGGATGCCCAACTGTCCTGCTCTGGAGGCAGTCGGGGGTCGCTTGGCTTTATACCCACAGCCCTGGCTAACTCTCACCTCAGACTCCTGGGTAAAAAGCATTGTAACCAAAGGATACAAAATCCCCTTTGTCAACTCCACCCCAACAAAGAAGGTTTCCAGATGTACCACCCCATCTGCGAGGCCCAGCAGCAATAGAAATTTCAAAGCTGCTCAAAAAGAGTGTCATTCAGCCAGTCCCAGCGGACCAAAAAGGATCCGGAACTTACTCAAGGTTCTTTTTAGTCCCAAAAAAGACAGGGGACTGGAGACCCATTTTGGATCTCAGCAATCTCAATACCTTCGTGAAGAAGGAAAAGTTCCGGATGGTCACACCTCAATCGATCCTTCCATTTTTGCAGAAGGATGACTGGATGTGCTCTATAGATCTCAAGGACGCGTACTACCACATCAAGATGGCCAGACCGTCCAGAGATCATCTGCGCTTCCGGCTGGGAGCCAGTCATTTTCAATTTCGAGCCCTGCCCTTTGGGCTCACCTCAGCCCCAGGGTATTCACCAAATGCATGGCAGTGGTAGCGTCTCACTTGAGATGTGTAGGATTCCGGTGTTTCCCTATCTGGACGACTGGCTCCTCACCGCCACCACCGAAGGCCGCCATACAAGCCTGAGACTATGCAGTCAACCTTTGTTCCCACCTAGGGATTTCCATAAACTTCGAAAAATCTGCCTTACTGCCCTTACAGCATATTTCATTCATCGGAGCAGACCTAGATACACGCTTAACACTGGTAAAGCTCCCTCCAGTAAGGGCTTCATCCCTCAAGGAACAGGTTCTTCTTCTACTGCAAAGCAGGAAAGCCCCGGCCAAACTGGTGTTGAAGGTTTTGGGACTCATGGCAGCGTCCCTGATTGCAGTTCCTATGGGGAGATTGCACATGAGGCTCCTCCAATGGCTGCTGTTCACGCAGTGGTCGTTCCAGCAGTTACCCCTAACGCACGAGATTCTGATAACAGATTCTTGCAAGTGGGACCTCTCATGGTGGGTGTTCAGTCAGGATCTCACTATGGGTCGTCCATTTGTTCTACTGAATCCGACGGCCACGATAACCACGGATGCTTCCCTGATAGGGTGGGGGGGACTTTTTCAGGGAAGAACAGTCCAAGGGGAATGGTCCAACATGGAGTACAACCTGCACATAAATGTTCTGGAAATGAGGGCGGTGTTCTTGGCGTTGCAACACTTTCAAACCCTCCTACCTCTAGGAACAGTAGCAGTTCAGACAGACAACATGTCTGTAGTCTGGTACATAAACAAACAAGGGGGGACCAGATCTTACCCATTATGCAGAGAGGCCATGAGAATTTGGCAATGGGCAGAGTCCACGGGACGCTTTCTGATAGCAACGCACATCCCGGGGTCATCCAACATCATTGCGGACAGGTTGAGCAGAGCCATCCTGTTACCTCACGAGTGGTCCCTCAAACTACAGGTGGCGGAAAGAATTTTCCACAGATGGGGCCAGCCTTGCTGCAATCTATTCACCTCCCGATGAATACCAAATGCAGAAGCTATTTTGCCCTTCTACCCTCCAGGGATGTCCCCAGGGATGTACTGATACACAATTGGCCCCCGGGTCTCCTATATGCATTTCCACCTACCCCCTTGATTCCCAAATTTCTTCAGAAAGCCATGAACCTGGAAAGGACAATTATACTCATAGCCCCATTCTGGCCTTGACAGATATGGTTCCCCTTTCTTCGAGCCCATCAAACAGAGGAACCGTGGATCCTGGACCCAGTACCAGATCTACTGACACATTCGTCAGGAGTTCCTCACCAGTCTCTTCTATCCCTCAAACTAGCAGCTTGGCTGCTCCACTTCCCCGCCTAGCCAGGTCTGATATACTTTCTCCGGCAGTTCAACGCATTTTGGTTGCCTCTCATAAGGCTTCCACTACAAAACTCTACAGGAATAAATGGAAACGCTTTGTGTACTGGGCATCTAGCCAACACTTGGACCCCCTGTAGCTCCTTTACATAAAGTTCTAGAATTTCTATCCATCCTTTTCCACGAAGGAGCCTCTACTTCCACACTAAGAGTACAGTTGGCGGCCATATCCAACTTCCATGTTGGTGAGGACGGTTCTTCTATTATGTCCCACAGGCTTTGTAAGGCTTTTATGAAAGGTTCCTTTCATCTTCGACCGCCCGTCAGAGACCCTTTATTCCTATGGAATTTAAATTTGTTATTGTCGCAACTAATGTTGCCACCCTTCGAACCAGCCTCTTCTTGCCTCCTGAAGTTTTTGTCATGGAAGACTTTTTCTTGTAGCGGTTACTTCAGCTCGGAGAGTGTCAGAGCTGCAAGCACCATCAGTTAAACCACCTTAATTTTCCCCCCCGATAGTTTCCTTACGAACGAACCCGTCTTTCCTTCCTAAGGTATGTTCTGTCATAAATATTAATCAGTCCATTGAACTCCCTACTTTCTTCAAAAACCATACCAGCAAGTTGGAATATATGCTGCACAAGTTAGATGTCCACAGACAGCTAAGATTTTATTTGGACAGGACTAAGGATTACAGAAAAACAGATCAACTTTTTGTTGCATTTGCAGACAATAAAAAGGGCATGGCAGTTACAAAACTTACACTTTCTAAATGGCTTACTGATTGTATAGCCTTTGTGTATTCTAAGTCGAATCAGGTCTTGCCCACCAAACCTAAAGGCCATTCTACTAGATCCGTTTCCATTTCCTTGGCTCATGCAGCTCACCTGCCTTTGGACACGATTTGTGCAGCAGCCATGTGGTCTAAACCACATACTTTCATCGCTCATTATAGAGTTGACAAAGCCTCCAAAGATGGGACATCTTTTGGTTCCACTGTGCTCAGGAACGTTCTTCCATGAGTCACTCAGGGTGACGGAGCTAGGGACGCTACCCATGTGTAAGAACAAACGGCGAGATTGAACACTCACATAAAGAAGTTATGTTCTTACCATAACGTTACATGTGGAGTGTTCATCTCGCCTTTGTTCTTACATTCCCCCCCTTCCCTCCCTCACGTGTTTGGAAGAACGAGTGGGACTAGAGTCTGGTCCACATGCCTTTATCTCTTCCAGGTATATTGCCTCTTACCTCATGGGGTATATTTAGTTACCCTTTAGTTAATTTATCAGTGAGATAGTGTCTCTGAATTTTTGTGGCGGTATGTAGCCTTAGCACCTCAGGTTTATGGTTGGTCTGGTTTGCTTGCAAACTGGATCTGAGTAATGGCAGGGAGGATTGTGGGATATAACCTGGTCTCGAGCTTCTCTAAGATGCAGAGCTTTGCTATGCGGCCGACTCGGAGCCAAGGATCGGCTCTGAACCCGTGTGTAAGAACAAAGGCGAGATGAACACTCCACATGGAACGTTATGGTAAGAACATAACTTTTTATCACCTTAATTTCCTTATTGCATTATGCCGAATGGCATATGTTTGAGAAATTTGTGGATATTGTCAAACCTTCACCAGCACTAGTCAGATTTTTTACTCCTATTTAAGCATACTGCATTAAGTATTTTCCTTTGACTGCAAAATAGTGCATACATTTTTTTTTTTTTTTTTGAAAATCTAGGAATTGGCTCAGTTTGTTCATAGTGTTTCACTGTAGCAGTCATTACTCTTGGGTTATCCTGCTGGCAGGCTACCTGCAGTCGGCCAGAATTCCAAAGTCTTGGTCTGGCGTCTGTTGCTGTTGCCTCTTCCCTGACGTCAGTGCGCCGGGGGTATAAAAGATGCAGCCGACGCCATTTTCTCCGGTCTTTTCTTGCTGCGTGGTGCCCGAAGCAAAAGCAGTTTGTAAGTGCCAGTCGGCCGACTCTTGAGATTTTCAAATCAGAATTTCAGATCCGAAGTCTTCATTAAAGCAAAGTACCCCGTTGGGGAAACTTTTTTCTTGCTCCAGACCGATGTCAGAAAAAGTTAACAATTGTATTTCTTGTGGGAAGCAAATACCTCATAAGGATTTTCACTCTTACTGTATTCCTTGCCTAGGGCCTGATCACAACGTTGCTAGCTGTCGTTTTTGTGCTATATTTAACCAACGCACTATCAAGCGTCAGTTTGATTTTGCTTTTCATTACTTTGGCAGAAGAGTTAACTATAGAATGCCGTTGGATCAGCCGCCAACCGCAGTTTACAAAAAAACGCAAGGAAAAGGATAGGCATCAGAGATCCAAAACTGACGACGCCTCTTCTAGGCCAGTCGCCGGTTTTCAGTGAGGCACTTTCGCAGCCCCTGGCGCCCACTACCTCAGAGCCACAGGCCGCTTCAGACTCCCATGTGTAGCCGACTGGGCTTCTGGATACTCAAGGTATTGGACCCTTGGAAATCATTCCTCAGATGGGTCCGGAGCCACTGAGCAGGCATCTTCTTCTGAGGGTGTCTTCAGCCATCCTCCACTTCAGTGACTAAAGCAACATTAAAGACAAAGAAACAAGTACAGCATTCTCCTACTCTGACTACCATGCCTAAAAAAACAGATGCTCAACATGGCCGAAGACCTAATTACTTTGATCAGGGGTTCCCATCCCCCTCCTGAAAAGAGGCCTTGGCAAGAGACAGAGTATGATTCTTCTGATCAGGTTTCTATTTCCTCCGATTCCTCTTCTGAACAAGATTACTCCATGCGTTGCAGGCCCTTCATGCCTTTCTTCCTCCGGGAACTATTGTGATTCAGACGGAAATGTCAGTGGTCTCGTACATCAACAAACAGGGAGGAACCAGATCCTACCCCCTTTATCGAGAGGCCATGAGGGTGTGAGAAGGGCGATCTTCAACCGCTTTCTGATAGCAATGCACATTCCAGGTCGGTCCAACATACTAGCGGACAAATTGAGCAGCACTATCCTAATGCCTTGCGGATGGTCTCTGAATCCTTGTGTAGAAGAGTAGTTCTTCCTCGAGTGGGGTCGGCATTGCTGCAATCTCTTTGCATATCCTTCCAATGCGAAGTGCAGTGTGTTCTTCACTCTGTTCCCCTCCCAGGAGGAATCCCTCGGATGCGCTGGCCCATGCTTGGCCTTCCAGTCTTCTTTATGCATATCCCCCGTTACCCCTCATGACAAAATTTTTACAGAAGGCTCGTCTGTTGGGAGCATAGTCATCCTCATTGCCCCATTCTGCCCTCGCCAGATCTGATTTCCCTGTCTGTGGTCTTCTGTGGTAGCTCCTCCTTGGATCTGATTCTGGATCTTATTTCGCACCCTTCGGGGATTCCTACTCCAGACTTGGGCAGTCTAAAGCTCACAGCTTGGCTGCTCCAGTTCCATTGATTGCCAGGACTCCTGGACTTTTTTAGCCTATTCTGGTAGTTGCCCCCAAGTCATCTACTAGAAGAGTCTACCATAGTAAACAGAAGCGTTTTTCGATCTGAGCTTCTCGGAGGGATCTTAGATCCCTTTATGACTCCAGTGCCAGTGGTTCTTGATTTTTTTTAGCACATCTTTTCCAGCAGGGCGCCAACTCTTCTACGGTAACAGTTCAATTGGCTGCCATTTCTAATTTTCATGTAGGCAAAAATATGGGGTCTTTGGCTTCTTCCAGACTTTGCAAAACCTTCATTAAAGGGACCTTTCTTTTATGGCCTCCGGTGAAGGACTCCAATCCTCCTTGGAATCTTAACCTTAGTTTTACAGGCGTTAGTTGTTCAGCCCTTCAAACCAGCTGCCTCTGTGGACTTGAGATTTTGTCTTGGAAAACAGTTTTCCATAACCTCAGTGAGGAGAGTGTCAGAGCTTCAAGCATTATCTGTTAAACCCCCGTATATGCTTTTTCATAGTGACTTCAGTCAAGTAATCAATCCTGCCTGTCTTTTTTTCCAAATTTTCAGAACAAGGGGGAATGTAAACTACATTTGTTATCTGTACATGGGTAGTTACGTTTCTACTTGCACAGGACTAAGCCCTTCCGTAAGTCTGACCAATTGATTGTGTCCTTCGCTAGACCTTTTCTAGGCAAACCAGTTTCCAAGATGACTATTGCCAAATGGATTTCCCTTTGCATTATGCAGGTTTACAAAGATAAAGGTATGCCTATTCCAGGGAGGCTTCATTCCCATTCTACCAGGTCCATAGCTATGCTGCTTTTTAGTCCAGGGTATCCTTGGACGATATTTGTTCAGTGGCTACTTTGTCCTCCTCTCATACTTTCATTTCTCATAAATTTGGCATGCTCTCCAGAGGGAGAGCACCCTTTGGCTCAGCGGTGTTCTGGAACAAACTTCCATGAGGACCTCCTAAGGTTATGGTAGCTGGGTACTCTGTCCCACAGGTTGATGACCAAATGAAATTAACTACTTCAGCCAAGTTATGTACTCACCATAATGTTCCATCTGAGTAGTTTGACTTCATTCAACCATCCCTCCTTCCCCCTAGCCTTGTTATTGGGTTCCTTCACCTGAGTAACCAAGAGATGGTACCCTTGTGGCCCTCTTGCTTTTACTTGTAGGTCAGGTATTGTCAATTTGGGCTCGTGTTGGGTGGCAAACTCTGAAGGAAGGAAGTGCAGTGGCACTATGGGTAAGGGGAGGAGCTTGGAGCTCTGATCTGATGCTGGTGAAACTGCCGTCTCTGGTCCGGTCCAGATCAGATCCGAAGCCCACAGATTGATGACAAATGAAGTCTTAACTACTCAGATGGAAGGTTGTGGTGAGTATGTAACTTCTTTTGTCCTGATATGGTGGACTTCCTCCCAAGGATCTTATTCATCCAAACCTATAAAAGTTAAATCCAACACACAGGATGATCAGATTTTGATTCCATTTGGCATATGTTCCCTGATTTGCTATAGGTGGTGATGGAGGCTAGAAAACCTGCTACAGAAAAATAAATCTAGTTTCCAAGAGGAAGAAATTTTGTTTAGTGACAAAAGAAGAGACTTTCTCAAATGGGGTGTACATGTCTTGATTTTGTGTGAGCTGGTTAACTTGAGGCTGACATTCTTTAATGGCACATTTGCCAACAATTTTTTTCCTTTAGGTCAGTCTGCATGCTTTGTTAAACTGTTCGATAAAGGTGTCCTTCACATCAGATGTGTTCCACCTCCTTAGGAACACAGTCATGTTCTAGAAAAAGTAACACTGCTTCCTTTTAAACCTGTTTTGCCTTCCTCTGAAATTCAGTATCTGGAAAGCAGTCTTTGCTGGTAGTACTCAAGTTTCAGAACTGCACGCTTCAACTTTTCCTTTTACTCACTTTTCTTAAAGATATGGTGACCCTCAGAACAAATTTTTCCTTTTTATGTCTAAGGTAGATAATGAGCTCTCTAAATCAATCCAACATTTCTACCTTTTTCCCATTTCTTTATAACAAAGTTGAAAGAATATTGCACTTCAGGTGTTTTGTGATTTTTACCTTGACTAAATTGAGCCCATCATTCTGAACTAATTTCCTTTTAGGACAAAAAGTTGGGTTATGCAGTCTCCAAACAGTATCTAGATGGACCTCAGATCATTTCTTTTTGTTGTTTGTTCCATGAGAAAACTATCCCAGATCACACTAAAGCCCATTTTACCAGATTTTTTGAGCCTTTAGCAAAGATCCATAGCTATTAGTTTTAGAAGCCACAACTTGACCATCCATCCACACCTTTTAAACATTTTAGGATTGATGCTTTCTCTGGGTCTCTTGCTGCTGTTTGAGGAATTTTGGATACTGGCTCACCTACTAAGTCCTCCTTCCTTAGTATCTAGAAAATGTTTGATAAACCTCCCCCAAGATAATATTGCAGCAATGTCAAGGAAGGACATTGTATAGTTGTGTGGAAACTTGCCATAACATCTGATGTTTGATCAATGCAGTGTTTCACCACCATCCTTTCTGTTTGTGGTTTAGAGCAAGAAAACCCAGTTTTTTTATTTCCTCTTCCTACCCCAATATATTTGTCCCTTATATACTGCTTGGGTCTTGTGGGTCGACTTCTGGTGTATGGCATGAGAGGAAGGTGTGCAGGCTTTGGATGTTGGCCAGGTGAACAGTATCTTTTGAGGATGTGTTATACTTTAATAATGCAACCGTGATCAAACTGGACATCTGTTGTGTTCTTATCAAACTGTTTCCTGACATATGCAATTATAACATTGTTATTGCTTCAGTTATGTCAAAAATCATATTTGGTATGATTTTAAGTAGTTGGTAATGTAATATTTTGGAATGGGGCTGTAATGGCAACAAACATTTGACTAGGTATCCGTTGGGATGGGGGTTAAAATCTAAAAGCAAAATGTCAAGTTTGTGACATCTGTGAAGTACGTGGTTTAGCTCACTTCTAGTGGGCTGCAGTCAGATGCAGACAAGGAATGTGGTATTGTATATGTACTGATGCCAGCAGGCAAGTCTCAGTGTGATTGTTTGGGGTTGTACAGTACCCAAATCACTAGTCAAATGTAACTACCAACGCTACTTGAACAGGACATGTCTAGTGACCATCAGAACAAAACAGTAGTTTTGTTGTACTGAAGAAATGGTAGTTACCACATTTTATGCAGTGTTCCCTACGATGTTTCAGGTGTTGTACAGGCCACAAATGATTGAGTGGCCTCTGCTACAAGAGGGTGAATTTATTTCTTGAGCTCTGACAGATGCTCACATTAAGATAAAAAATGCTAGCCATGGTTTCTGGTGCCAGAAATATTGTGATTTTTGTATGAGACTTGCATAGAGAAATAAAAAGCCTTTTGGAAAGCATTTTCAGAAAGTCGTACATAAAGCACCTGCAAAAAATGGTTTAGAATTTTTGATTTGGAAATGTATACAAAGTAGAGTGGGCTGGTTCGTGTTGCTGCCATGTAAATCCTCTGGATGAACACATTTAACGGAAAAATGTATTTTTATTGACTGGGTTAGTCTCACTAGGCTAGTGTCCTCCCCTCACGGGAGACTTGAGGTGGTATTTATAATACATGGGGAAATTTGGCCAGGCCATCACGGAACCCCCAACTTTTTTTTTTGATGGGTGCCATGGGATATTTTGCATCCACCTGAGCTATCACCAGCTCCTGGAGATGGGGGTTCAGTCTAATATCGCATTTAATGACTATACTAGAGTGCAGGACCACCCTTATGCTGCACTCTCTCAACAGTCTTTCTAGCTGGTGTTGAATAGAACCCATGGCCTTTTGCACCACCGATACTGCAAGATCCGCGAGATGTGACATCTCACTAATTTGAGAAACTGCAAGAACGAGGATGCATCTCTTATGCTGCGCTACAGTGATGGCATATTCATTCTATACTTCCAGAGAGTTGTGTTTCAGGCCATCTATTTTAAAGGTGAAGGTGTATTTCATCCTGTCTGAACAGTGTGCTTCAGAAAAATTATTTTTCCCTTGGTAATAAGATAAAGAACTCTAGCTATGCATGTGCCTTGTATGACGGCACTTGTGAAGGAAGTGGTGCAGGCTGTTCATTGTGTGACGTACAGAAATCAAAACCAGAATGAGTGACACCTTGTAAACTGTCGTTGCGCAGCCTAAGGGAATGAATTAACTTTAGAAGTTTTTCAGTTGAAAAAAGTGCAGTAGCTTTCATTACAGTCTGTGTACTTAACCTGATCTTTTGGAATAAAGGTAAAAACTGCACCAACGCCAACAAGCTCATGACCAGAGATATCACCAGGAACCGGATGGTTTGTAAAAAAACTCTGCTTTAATTGATATAAATCCACAAATAAAATGCTCACGAGAATAAATAACACAAATTCAGTCAAGCGCTTTCGCCCGGGCTCTCCCAGGCTTTATCAAGACAATGTTATGTTCAGTGTGCATTCATTTTATAGCCTCATCACTTTAATTATCAATTAAACAGTTAATTATTTAAAGCAGTCTCATTAGTACATAGTCTCCTATTATTTAAAGATACAGTATTATTATTGCCAACAATGACAGCAGCGGCAAATAGACAAAACAGCAGCAGCAACATAAAAAATCTGTAAAAAACTTCTTAAATGTTCATTATTATTCTTATATTTCATAACAAATTATGGCATTTTAATAATTTATAACATTTTAAGGGTCCCACTTATATCTAAATAAAAACTATTTTTTAAAATTCTTTCTTATTAAAACCTTATTTTATTAAATACAATAAATACTAAATATTAGATCATATAAATATCAATATAAATATATATATTCTTAAATATTTAACTTTAAAAACTACTAAATATTTATTAATCATAATGAATTTATGAACTTGCAATATTAAATATAATAATCAATAAATTCTTATTTTCTATATATTAAGACATTCTGATACTTAATACGGTACTTTTAAAACTGGATCCTTCCACAGTAACTTCATTAGCCACCTTTTAATAAATATAACAAATTTATGAACAATACCTTAATTACAACCAAGCATACATTTTATGTACCATAATCATTGTCATCTATAATTTGGCCCTGCGTAATTTGAGAGCACTATTGATACTAATTGCATCATTAAGCCCTGGTGGTCTTGTGGCATTCAGTTTTATTTGCCATAACAATTCTTTATACTCCAGGGATGCTTCCCAATCCCCCCCTCTTACACTGTTAAAAACTTGTTCAAGGACTAAAAACTTTAAACACATATTGTCACAATTCAAAGAATGCTTATAAAATGCATTCGACTCTTTTTTATTTTTAATTTCATAAATATGTTCATACACTCTTCTTTTTAAAACCCTTTCTGTTTTTCCCACATAAAAACTCATACAGTGTTGGCAGAATCCCAAGTAAACCACACCTTTTGAATTGCAATTGAAATGCCCTGATGGGAACAAATTTATATTTCTGGATTTCAAATAAATGCCTTTGTTGTCTAGAATATAACAACATTGACTACAAGCCTTGCATTTGTAAGTTCCCCTAACCAGATGGTTATCATTGCTGTTAGTTGGAACTTGTTTTTCCAATAATTCTTTTAAATTGCAGTCCCTTCTTCTAACAAAGTGTGGATTGCTTGGGATATTTTTCTTCAAATCTTCATTGATAGAGAGAACCGGCCAAAATTTGGCTATAATGCTCTCTATCTCTGCACTATTCCTGTTATATGTGTATAGAAAAGGTAAATTTTCTGTCTTGTCCTTGTTAATTTTCCTAATTGCTTCCTGGGGAGTTTTGATGCCTAACAATGGGGGAAATTGTGTAGACCTTTTTTGGGAAATTTCTTTTAATAAAAGCTCAAACATACTGCTTGGATATCCTTTTTCCATAAATAATTCTCTTAAATATTCACATTCCTTCTGGTACAGGATATCTGTACTACATATTCTTGATGCTCTTATTAACTGGCCTCTTATAATTCCCCTTTTCTGAAAAAATGGATGGTTGCTATCATAATGCAACAGCATATTTGAGTATGTATCCTTTCTAAAAATGCAAGATTCAAATTGCTTGGTTATACTATTTTTCCTTAACACTATATCCAGATAGTGTAATTCAAATGGATTAATTTTGTGTGTGAATTTTAAAAAACAGATCGATTAATATACTGCATAAATTCATCAAATTCATTAATATTACCTCCCCACAGAATGCATATATCATCTAAAAATCTTTTGTAATGGACAATATGCTCTGCCCATCTTGTTGAAAAAATAAATTCCTTTTCCCAAAAATGCAATACCAAATTTGAATAAGCCGTGGCACAAGGTGTGCCCATTGCCACCCCTGTGTTTTGCTTAAATAACTCTCCATTGAATATGATATAGTTATTCTTTAAAATAACTTCCATAAATTCAACTATTAAGTTGATAACATTACTGCTGAAACCTGATTTCTCAATGAGTATCCTACTGAACCATTCTATTCCTATAGTGTGCGGAATGCTAGGGAATAAATCTACTATGTCAATAGTAACCATATAATTGGTTACATTATAATATGAATTCTCTATCCCTTTAAGAAATTCCCATGAGTCTTTACAAATGCATTCAACTGATGAAACCAGTTTTTTAGTTGATATATCTATGAATTTGCCTAAAGGTTCAGTAATGCCTTTTGCACCTGCAACTATAGGCCTGAATTTCAGAGGATCAAGGCCTTTGTGCACTTTGGGAATGCCAAAAATAATTGGTGTCAAGGGTTTTTGTACTAAAAGGTAGTTATACAGTTGCTCATTCAAGACCCCCTGCGTAAGATGATCCTCTAGCATAAGCCTTATTTTTGAGTATGCTACATTGCGTTCATTAACTGAAACTTCTGTGTATTTCTCTGCATCATGCAATATATTGGCTATATGTGCTTCATAGTCATGCTTATACATAAGCACCACCCCACCCCCTTTATCAGGTTTCATAGGTCTAATTTCCTCTTCTTTAAAAAACCTTATGGTTTTATAGAAATCTTTGGTCGAATTACCAACCTTATCTTCCTCATTTCTGTTTGTCAGGTGTCTAAGTTCAGATTCTACCATTTCTTCAAACACCTTCAAAACAGGGTGTAGTGGGGGATTAAAAGTACTTGTTCTTTGTAATGGGTCTTTTATACGCTGCTTACCCCTGAAATAAATGTTCAAATTTAAATTTCTAGTGAACAACTTTACATCCAAAATGGTTCTTGACATATTCATAAACTTCTCTGGTATAAAATGAAAGCCTTTTTTAAATAGCTCAAAAAACTGATTATTCACTGAGGCTTCTGTATAATTGTAAATAGAGAAATTCCCTTGCTTAACAACTGTACAAGATGGTAATTGTATGGTTTCTATATTTGAGACAGACAAATCTGGAACCACTATCTCCTGTAGTTGTTCCTCCCCTGGGCTGATTGGTATGTTTCCCTGTTTGACTGTCTCCCTGCGGCATACTGAAAACCTTGTTCTTGGGCCTGATTACCTTTTTGTGGTGGTATTGGGGTAACAACTGTGTTCTGAAATTTAAAATTCTCATTATTCCTTGCCCTCGGTATATTCTCATTATATTTTCTGGAAAATGATCTATCCACTCTTTTGGAAAAAATATAAGCAACCCCATTATTGTACTCTTGCAAATCTCTTTCCAGTTTTTTAATTTTTCTTTGCACTATTCTGTCACAATGATTATCCACCTCTATGAACAATTTTTCATAATCTCTTTTGACACTAGAGAAATTAATATTGTCAGTAATACTCGTATTGATAGCATCAATGTCAGCTAGAAGTACACTCGCTTTACATTCATAGTCAGAAACCATAAGTTTAAGCATATCCATTCCCATTTTATTAAACAAAACAGTAATGTCTTTAAATAACTTGGAGCCTGGAACTGCATTGTTAGGTAAATTATTGAAGCGCAACCCTTTTGGTATGCGCTCCACTTTAATGCATTCGGTTAGGTACTCTATTTCAAGTTGTACCGATCTAAATGAATATAATTTACTATTAAGATCCGATAACAGTTGTTCTAATTTGGCCGTATTAGAAGAACAGCTACTTCTGTTAAAATGTACAGTACCTTCAGCAAACTGAAAATGTTTGCTTGTCCATTTTTTGATGTTAAAATCCGTAAGTGTTATTCCTTGTTTTAATGATGGTGTGGGACCCTTTGATTCTTGCTCACAAACTGGATATGTCGCTTTGGAACCCTCCAAGTTCTCTGCCAGAGCGTTTCTCTTTCGTTTAACCACGGGTTTGCTACATTCCCTTGGTTCGTTACCGTCCCTTAGTTGTTGTTGGTTGGGCGGCAAACCTGTTGGAACTCTACTGCTTTCATTAAGCAGTAAACTACTTAATTGAGAAAGGAGACACATGGCTTGTTTGAATTCGCCCCTGGTTACGGGCGCATTATCCGAATGCTCGTCGCCATCATTGACGTTTAACACTGTAGGTGTGTTCATAAAGTCCATACTTCCTGGATTCTCGGCCATGTTGAAAACAAAATACAACACAAATCCTTAGGAATAAAGGTAAAAACTGCACCAACGCCAACAAGCTCACGACCAGAGATATCACCAGGAACCGGATGGTTTGTAAAAAACTCTGCTTTAATTGATATAAATCCACAAATAAAATGCTCACGAGAATAAATAACACAAATTCAGTCAGGCTCTCCCAGGCTTTATCAAGACAATGTTATGTTCAGTGTGCATTCATTTTATAGCCTCATCACTCTAATTATCAATTAAACAGTTAATTATTTAAAGCAGTCTCATTAGTACATAGTCTCCTATTATTTAAAGATACAGTATTATTATTGCCAACAATGACAGCAGCGGCAAATAGACAAAACAGCAGCAGCAACATAAAAAATCTGTAAAAAGTATGTTTGAGCTTTTATTAAAAGAAATTTCCCAAAAAAGGTCTACACAATTTCCCCCATTGTTAGGCATCAAAACTCCCCAGGAAGCAATTAGGAAAATTAACAAGGACAAGACAGAAAATGTACCTTTTCTATACACATATAACAGGAATAGTGCAGAGATAGAGAGCATTATAGCCAAATTTTGGCCGGTTCTCTCTATCAATGAAGATTTGAAGAAAAATATCCCAAGCAATCCACACTTTGTTAGAAGAAGGGACTGCAATTTAAAAGAATTATTGGAAAAACAAGTTCCAACTAACAGCAATGATAACCATCTGGTTAGGGGAACTTACAAATGCAAGGCTTGTAGTCAATGTTGTTATATTCTAGACAACAAAGGCATTTATTTGAAATCCAGAAATATAAATTTGTTCCCATCAGGGCATTTCAATTGCAATTCAAAAGGTGTGGTTTACTTGGGATTCTGCCAACACTGTATGAGTTTTTATGTGGGAAAAACAGAAAGGGTTTTAAAAAGAAGAGTGTATGAACATATTTATGAAATTAAAAATAAAAGAGTCGAATGCATTTTATAAGCATTCTTTGAATTGTGACAATATGTGTTTAAAGTTTTTAGTCCTTGAACAAGTTTTTAACAGTGTAAGAGGGGGGGATTGGGAAGCATCCCTGGAGTATAAAGAATTGTTATGGCAAATAAAACTGAATGCCACAAGACCACCAGGGCTTAATAATGCAATTAGTATCAATAGTGCTCTCAAATTATGCAGGGCCAAATTATAGATGACAATGATTATGGTACATAAAATGTATGCTTGGTTGTAATTAAGGTATTGTTCATAAATTTGTTATATTTATTAAAAGGTGGCTAATGAAGTTACTGTGGAAGGATCCAGTTTTAAAAGTACCGTATTAAGTATCAGAATGTCTTAATCAATATATAGAAAATAAGAATTTATTGATTATTATATTTAATATTGCAAGTTCATAAATTCATTATGATTAATAAATATTTAGTAGTTTTTAAAGTTAAATATTTAAGAATATTTATAAATATATATTTATATTGATATTTATATGATCTAATATTTAGTATTTATTGTATTTAATAAAATAAGGTTTTAATAAGAAAGAATTTTAAAAAATAGTTTTTATTTAGATATAAGTGGGACCCTTAAAATGTTATTAAAATGTCATAAATTATTAAAATGCCATAATTTATGAAATATAAGAATAATAATGAACATTTAAGAAGTTTTTTACAGATTTTTTATGTTGCTGCTGCTGTTTTGTCTATTTGCCGCTGCTGTCATTGTTAGCAATAATAATACTGTATCTTTAAATAATAGGAGACTATGTACTAATGAGACTGCTTTAAATAGTTAACTGTTTAATTGATAATTAGAGTGATGAGGCTATAAAATGAATGCACACTGAACATAACATTGTCTTGATAAAGCCTGGGAGAGCCCGGGCGAAAGCGCTTGACTGAATTTGTGTTATTTATTCTCGTGAGCATTTTATTTGTGGATTTATATCAATTAAAGCAGAGTTTTTTTACAAACCATCCGGTTCCTGGTGATATCTCTGGTCGTGAGCTTGTTAACCTGATCTTTTGCCAAAACCTGGAGTGTAAGTTATATCTGATACTGGTCCACAGTGACACTGTTTAATTTTTTGTGAGAACCATACACAGTTCTTTCTGTTTGGGGGTTAACCCCCCCTGATTGTAACTTGATCAGATTTGATGTTGCAGCTTAGGCACTGGATCAGGGAGGGGTGGAAAACTGTGTTCAGGTACACTCTCTTGGAATCCTTAATGATTTTGTCCTTTGGGAGGTGCTGTTTCAAGAGGACTGGGATTACTAATTGTCATGGGTGATGGATGTTCTTCAGTGACCCATTGCATGTCACCCCTCAGACACTAATTGTGGCATGCATTGGTGACAGGGTTTTTAAAATACAATCCCAGTTTCCCAGTGTGTTGGTATGAATATGACACTCCAGTAGAGCAAATGAGTTGAAGGACTGCCATCCTGAATCATCATTGGTTGCAACAGTGAGATTTGGTTGGGAGGGGGGATCTAAACTATCAAATGTGCAACTAGCTTACATGAGCTAGATTTAAAAAAATGATGACTAAATGCATTGTTTAGTCTTGCAACATTAACTACAGAAGTAAGCTTTTTGTAAGTTGTAATTTTCTTTCATTATCGATGGAAGAAAGATTAGGTTACTTTGAAAGATTCTACAAGTATTGCTTGGTGAACCCTCTACTGTTATCCCTGTTCCCCAGACAGGTAATGGGGATGTTCTTCATGTTTCACTGTTGCAGTCATTACATTTGGGTAATCTGCTGGCAGGTTGCCCTCTGACGTCCTGATTAACAAAGTCTTGGGTCTTGCGTCAGTTGCTGTCCCTTCTTCCATGACGTCAGGGGTATAAAACATGTAGCTGTCATCATTACATCAGTCTTTCTTGCCGTGCTGTGCCCGAAGCAGAAGCAGTTCGAGTTTCAGAACCAAAGTCTTCAACTAAAAAGCCAAGTACCCCGTTGGGTTACCGATGTCATTAAAAGTTAATAATTTTATTACTTGCGGGAAGCAAATACCTCATAAGGATTTCCATTTGTACTGTATTCCTTGCCTAGGCCCTGACCACGATGTACCTTGTGCTTTATTTAATCAGCGCACACTCAGTTGTCTGTATGTTTTTGCATATAAATATTTTGGATCACGGTTTAATTATCCAGAAATGACATTTGTTAACAGACTACTGGAATACCTAAAAAAAGGTAAAGAAAAAGACAGAGGCCATTGAGGTCCAAAACTGCAGATACTTCTGATTCGCAGGCCTCTACTGAGACCCATTTGGCGCAAGATGCTTAAATTATGGAACTCGCGGATGTCTCTACCTTGGATGGGTCCGGAGCTGCTGTGCAGGCACTGCTTTCTGAGGGTGTATTCAGGCCTACAGATTTGTATATTAAACTGACACCATCTTCAATATTAAGGCCAAAATCTCGATCTGGGTCTAAAAAACTGACACTCAGGCCACATGTGCAGACCCCTACGCCTAAAAAAACAATTATCAAAATGGCTGAAAATTTAATTACTCTAATCAGGGGTAGCCAACCCCTCCTCCCCCTTCTAAGAGGCCTAGGGCTGAACTTTATTATGAATCTTCTGAACAGGATTCTATTTCTTCTGACTCTTCTAATGAACAGGATTTGTCTATACCTACTTATGAGGACTCTGATGCAGAGGATTCCAGTCCTTCTGCTTCTCCCCCTGAGGATTTTTCTTTTGGGGAAACTTTACATACCTTAAGGGAACACTTCCACTGGGAAAGTAAGGATTTTTCTGAATCTAAAAAGAGGCTTAGGGATTTTTTTCTTCTTTCTCAGCATAGGCCTTTGGCTATACCTCCTGTTTTAGACATTGTTGATGTGTTTTCAGAATCTAGTATGGCTCCTGATTCACTGCCTCTGGCTCCTTGTAAGCAAGACAGATGCTATAGGGTTCCTGACTCCCACAAATTCCTTTTCAAAAATCCAGTTGCGTATCCTGAAACTATTTCTCAGGGCCCCAAGAGCATTAAGGCTTCTACTGCTAAAAATCCTGCCCCTTCTGATAGAGATTCCAGGGCACTGGATACATGGGGTAAGAAGTTCTATACTTCTGCAACCTGTGCAATCGGGGCTTTAAACTGTCAATTCCATATGCTAAAATAGCAGCAGCATATCATGGGACTGCTTAAACAGAAAATTATGTTGATTTCTGACTGTGGAAAATAAAGATTTACAGGATTTATTGCATTCAGCTGAACAAGTTGGAAAACATACTTTGCAATGTGGTTTTGATTCTTTGGAGGCCTCTTGCAGGGCTGCTGTAACTGGATCTGAGCTTAGAAGGCATGCTTGGCTCAAATAGCAATCTCTGCCTGATCATGTTGAAGCAAAATTGTTAGATGCTCCTTTGCAACAGGACCATCTCTTTGGTAATAAGGCCAAAGAAGTTCTAAAAGGATGGAGGATAAACTGTGAAAGATTTCTTACAAGTGTAACCTCCCAAGATTTAGTAGGCACTGGCCTACTAAGAACTGGTCCTTTCCAGTTCCTTCCAGAACCACTCCAGTCAAACCCAGACATTCCAAAGGCACTAGGTTTCATTCCCAAGGGACTTTCAGAGCTAAGCAGTGAGGTGCCTCCTCTTTCAAATCTGGAAGCAACAAAACACCTCCCTATGGTAAGCAGTCTCAAGACTTTCCTCGAGAACTACCAAGCACTTATCTTTTAGCCACCCCTTTGGGGGGAAAACTGGCTTTTCATGCAAAAAACTGGCAACTTATAACCCAGGATAAATGGCTTTTAAATATAGTATCCCAGGGATACAGATTTCATTTCCACATGTTGCCACCTCCAAGCGGATGGCCAGACCTGCCCCCAAATCAGTGGGCAGAGGCCCAGAAACAAGTACTTTCCCTCTTAAACATGGGGGCTATTCAGCTAGTCCCAGAGGAGGAAAAGGGACAAGGTTTCTATTCCAGACTTTTCTTGGTACCCAGAAAAGACAAATTATGGCATCCAATACTGGGCCTGTCTACTCTAAACACTTTTTTGGACATTCCAAAATTCAAGATGCTGACTCTTCACCAGTTACTTCCTATGCTAGGCAAAGATGCCTGGTTGGCAACTCTAGGGCTTTCCTGCATATCCCAATCGGGGAATCTTGCAGAAGATACCTCCACTTCAAAGCAGGCTACTTGCATTATCAGTTCTCAGCACTGCCCTTTGTCTTATCTACTGCGCCCAGGGTCTTTACAAAGTGCCTGGCTCCAGTAATTGCATTTTGCAGGCAAAGAAATATTCAAATATATCCCATACCTGGACGATTGTCTAATTCAGGCAGAAAACAATGCCATTCTCCTAAAACATCTGGCGTTTGTAAAAAGGGTTCTAATTTATCTAGGGTACACTATAAACAAAAAGAAATCACAACTGGTACTTTCTCAAAAAATAACATTCCTGGGTGCAAGCTTAAATACAACTGCCCAGATGGCTTTCCTTACACCAGAAAAACAACTTCATTTGGTAACTTACTTCATCTGCAAGACAAATACTGCAAGCTTTGGGGTTCATGGCCTCCTGCATTCTTCCAATACCATATGCAAGACTGCATATGAGGAAACATCAGTGGTACTTAAAAAGTTTATGGAGTAAACATTGTCACAATCTGGAAACCATGATTCTTATCATTCCTTGCCTGTAACTAGAGATGTTAAGTTGTCCATCTCGCCTTCGTTCTTGCTGTTTGGGTTCGGAGCCGATTCTCTGCTCCAACTCTGCCATCTTCTATAGCTCGAGAGCTGTTTACTGGCTCGAGGCTACCCCTTATCCCAGAATGCCCAGCGTCAGCTACCCAGATCTCATTTGCCGTTTCAGCTGCGAGGTTGCTTCCTTACTGGCTCAGGCTTAGTATAATCTTTTTTTCTAATATATATTGTTTATTCTTGAAAGTTTGTCAAGTAATTGTCTATTTTTTGTCTAGATAATATTCCTTTATACCTTATTGCGTTCTTGTGTATTTTAACTTTATTGGCCATTGCTCCATAACTCTCAGGCCTTCTGTTCCCTTGAACTCGTTTAAATTAGAGAGTCCCCCCCGGATAGCAGTTTAAATTAGAGGCTTTCCTTCTATTCCTTAACTGTTAGACTTTTTTGTAGTATAGCTTTTCTTTATTGTTGTTGTGGTTGTTACTATAATGTCTAAAGATACCAAGGTATCTGGCTTCAAAAAGTGTGATTCATGCTGTCAGAAAATCTCTCTAACAGATGGGCACACTAGTGTATATTGTTTGGGCGCTGTTCACCTACATGACTCCTGTTCTATATGTCATGCTTTTAGTCCAAGGGTCCTGCAGGAGCGCAAAAACAAATTAATCCTTGGGGGATTATTGAAGCCTCAGGATTCTCTGGCTAAATGTACTCAGCCAGCGAAATCCCAAGTCTGTCAAGCCGTCTGCTTCACCTTCGGAGCCGACTCCTTTACTTGACCAAACAAGTATGTCGGTACCGGCTGGCACCGACAAGACAATTCCTCCGTCAGCTCCATCTGTTATTTCTGAGCCGTTTCAGAGCCATAAGAGACTGAGGTCTCCATCCTTGGAGTCCACTCGGCACCTCAGTCGAGTGAACAAAGCCATCATTCTTCCCACTCCTCTCGATCCTCTAGATTATCAGATCATGATGTGGAGAGAGTAGTAAGTAGGTTGCTTAAGTCACAGGCACTGGCAAAATTCTGTCCAGCCCACAAACAGATATCTGCTCCAACCGCCTCTTTCTGTTCCTCCTGCGACTACATTTATCTCTGAACCGGAGACCATGAATCTGCAGGTAGTAGAACCGTCTGTGCCGATCATCTCTCCTTTGGTTACGACATCTGCTCCGATTACCTCAATTGTACCTTCTATTGAGGGATCTGGGCGCCGAGGCTCTCGTCGGCTCCGAGGGGGGGGGGTGACATCGGACCCTTGTCCGAACCCGTTCTCCCCCTCGGAGCTTTGGTGCAGGTGAACTCTGCTCCATCTGCCTCGCAGCTGTCACCCTCGATGCGGAGAAAGACTCCTGTTTCTTCGGAGCCGGAGCTTTCTCTGCCCAGAGGTCAGGATGCCTTCGAGGTCATGCGGAGTGTGCTGTCCCCCAAGACAGCTCTACTGCCAGCTCCATCGGCTCCTCCCCCCCGTGGTGTCTGTGCCAACCTCTACTCCTTATCCAGACCCCAAGCATAGGGAACCTATTCCCCAGAACACCCCATTGGGTGATCCCTCTTCTTCCGAAGCCTCCCCTGATCACTCTGCGGAGCCTTCCCGGAAGAAGTGCAAGAGGAAGCACATGGACTCAGATTCTGTGGAACCTCTCTGAAGAGACCAAAATTTATTACAGCCCCCAGGGAAGCAATTCCTCTCCAAAGGTGGGGTCTTGGAAGATGGACAGATATGGAATCTCCTGAAAGAGCTTGGAGATGCCCTTCAAGATCCTACAGCTGAGGGAGCCCAGCCAAAGTAGCTTCTCAGCTTGTGACTCTTAATTCCATAGTTAACTCCTGCATGAGGCTGATTTTCTATGCAGCCGATGCCACAGGGACAGGTGTGGCTCTCAGGAGACATGCTTGGATGCAGCTGTCTTTAGCCTCTGGTGAAAGACACGTTGACCAGGTGTGAGCCAAAAGGCAAGACTCTCTGCCGTGGGAGTCTGTTTTTCCACTCCTTCCAGACCTTATTTCAAGGGTCAAGAGCGGAAAGATGTGGTTCCAAAAGATTTTTCAGACACTGCCCTCATGGCAGAGGGGGACTGCAAAATCAGGGTGACAAACTTTCTCTGCCAAACCCTTTCAGCATCCCTAAAGAATTGCCCGACTGCTCACCTCTTGAGACAGTTGGGGAAGACTTCAAAATATAACAAGACAGAGGGCCCATCCCAGATGTCCCACCCAATCTAAGGGATCAAGCAGTCACAGAAGTTTCAAGACTGCTAGAAAAAATAGCCATTCAAGAAGTCCCCGCAGACCAACTAGGATCCGGAACTTAATCAAGATTCTTTTTAGTACCAAAAAAGACAGGGGACTGGAGACCAATACTGGATCTCAGCAGATTGAACAAATCTGTACAAAAAGAAAAGTTCCAGATGGTGACACTGCAGTCCATTTTCCCTTTTCTGGGTCAGGACAATTGGATGTGCTCGATAGATCTTCAGGACGCGTACTATCATATCAAGATGGACAGACACTCCAGGAGATTTCTTCGCTTCTGGGTAGGGGCCAGTCATTACCAGTTCAGAGCTCTACCCTTTGGTCTCACCTCAGCCCCCAGGGTGTTAACCAAGTGTATGGCAGTTAGTCATTGCTCACCTGAGGCATCAAGGATTCCAGGTGTTTCCCTATCTAGACTGGCTCCTGACTGCTACCATCAGGCGTCAACTCTTAGAGGCACGGGATTATACAATCACATCGTGCACTCAACTAGGCATTACAGTAAATTTCGTAAAATCTGCCTTGTTGCCCTGTCGGTCTATTACATAGGAGCAGAATTAAACACAAAAGAAATTACCACAGGAAGGAGTTTCCACTATTCGTCAACAAGTGTTGATTCTAATGCAGAGCAAAAGGGTTCAAGTCAGACATGTCCTCCAAGCTCTAGGCTCCATGGCAGCTGCCATTCTTTTTGTCCCATTAGCGCGTTTCCACATGAGAATTCTTCAGTGGCTTCTTTTCACGCAGTGGTCTTTCCAGGAACTACCCATGTCTCATGATCCTGATCACAGAAACATGCAAAAGGCACCTTTCTTGGTGGATGGTCTCCCCACTAGTAATTCAGGACAGACTGTTCATACAACCCCCTCCGGTAGCCAAAGTGACCACGGATGCCTCCCTGATAGGGTGGGGGGGGCATTATCTAGGCAGGACAGTCCAAGGCACTTGGCAACTTCATGAGTACCATCTGCATATTAATGTCCTAGAAATGAGAGCGGTTCTCCTAGCATTGCAAGCCCTTCAAGACTCTCTTCCTTTAGAACCATTGCAATCTAAACGGACAACATGTCTATGGTGTGGTACATCAACAAATAGGGCGGGACCAGGTCTTACCCCTTGTGTCGAGAAGCACTCGGACTGTGGCAATGGGTGATTTCCTCCCAACATTTTCCTTTTTTTTGTAAATTTTTATTCATTTCCAAAAACAAGAAAACATGAATGCAGGTTATTTATGACAGTGAAGTATTTACAAATTATTTAAAAAGGTTGGCTAAAACCTCTAAACGGATATCAAACATTAAAACCAAAATAAAGTATTTGCAAGAATGTCTATTGTTGGCATATCATTGACTTTCTATACAATTGCTTCCTGATTATAATCTGCTACAGTCATTACTCTCCCAGTATTTCAGTTACTTTTTGCCATGCTATATATAATGATGTAGCTCTTTCAGTTCTTCCTTTAATAGTGTTCATTTCCAATTGCGATACTGCTGACACCATATTCAGGAATTGCTTAAAAGTTGGAGAAGCTTTGGATTTCCAGTTTGATGTAATGTTCTTCCTTGCAATGGCTAGGAGAGTCCACAAGATTACATATTTTGTTATTGGTACACAGTCAGGTACAGGTGCATTAAACAAGATAGATTTGGAAATGTGGAATTTGTCATTGAATACCATTTGCAGAAAATAATTTATTTTATCCCAATATGGTTTAATCAAATGGCATTCATAGAACATATGTTGCCAGTCTGCTTTTGATAATCACATCTCCAGCGGCCAATATTTTTCTCAAGACAACTTAACATCTTATGTTTGTATCGCCTTCATTCTTGCTGGTTGGGATTGGAGCCGATCCTCTACTCCGACTCGGCCATCTTCAATAACTCGAGAGCTGTTTACTGGCACGAGGCTACCCTATACCCCATGATGCCTGGCGCTAGCTACCCAGATCTCATTTGCCGCTTAAGCTGCGAGGTTGTCTTACTGGCTCAGGCTTGTATATTTTTTTTTGTATATTTCTATATTTACTTACATTTAACCTTTTTATAGTGTACCTGAATTCTTTTAGTTGTACTATAACCTTTCTGTAGTATCCTGTTTAGGATACTAAAGTGTCTGGATTCAAGAAGTGTGACTCGTGCTGTCAGAAGATGTCTCTAACAGATGGTCACACTTCTTGTGTCTACTGTCTGGGCACGGTGCACCTGCAGGACTCTTGTTCAGTTTGTCATGCATTCAGCCCGAGTCCTGCTGGAGTGCAAAAATAAGTTAATCCTTTGGGGTTTGCTTAAGCCCCAGGATTCACTGGCCAAGGCTCAGCCCATGAAATCCTCCAAGCCAGCTAAGTCTTCGGCTCCTAGTTCTGAGCTGTAGATGGGTGAAGCACTATCATCCACCTCGGTCTGGCTGGAACCGATGTGCCTTCCAGTCGGCTCCAACACGTACTTCAGAGCCATCTGGGAGCCGAAAGAGATCAAGGTCTCCCTCCTTGGAGTCTATACACTCGGCTCCACGGTCACCTCTGTTCCAATCTGAACGCAGTCATAGGTCCTCTCGGTCCTCTAGGCTTTCACATCAGGATTTGGAGAGAGTGGTCAGTAGGTTGTTGAAATCGCAGGCCCTAGCTAAAATATTGTCCAGCCCCCCTCATCAGGTGTCAGCTCCATCCACTTCTGCACATATTCCTCCTCCAACTCCTCTTTGAGCTCGGAGCCGGAGTTCATTGGGGTTCGAGTCGTGGAACCGTCAGCTCCGATACCTTCTCCTTCGGTTCCGTAGTTGGCTCTGATCCCTTCCATGGTACCGTCCTTGGAGGGGTCTGGGTGCCGGGACTCCCTCGTCTGCTCCGAAGGGGCGAGTGGCATCAGACCCTTGGACCCCGTTTTCCGACTCGGAGCTTCGGTGCAGATGAGCTCTGCTCCTACATCGGCTTCGAAGCCATTCCCCTCGGTGCGGAGAGGGATTCCAATTTCTTCAGAACCAGAGTCTTCTCTGCGTCTGGGCAGGGACACCTTTGAAGTCATGAGGAGTGTGCTGGCCCCCTGAGTCAGTCCCATGATCGACCCCCATCGGCTCCTCCCCCTATGGTGCCTGTGTCTGCCTCTGCTCCTCCTCCAGACCCCAAGCATGGGGAACCAGCACTCCAGGGCACCCATTTGGGTGTTTCTTCCTCTTCTGAGGCCTCCCCTGATCACTCAGAGGAGCCACCTCGTAAGAGGAAGTGCAAGAGGAAGCACGTTGACTCCCCTGAGTCTGTCACATCAGATACCGACTTAGAGGATTCGGAAGGGTCCCCAAGATTCCCCTCTGAAGATGTCTCCTTTTCAGACATCCTTGAAATGCTTAAGCAGAGGGGGAACTGGAATACTCTAGCCCTTCTCTAGCCCTTTCCAAGGATGAGTCGGTATTCCTGGACACGTTTGGTTCCCGACCTACCTCCTGGGTGTCTCTGCCTTTCGCCCCACTTATGTCTGTGGTGGCTCGGAAGGCATGGTCAGCTCCAGACACAGTGAAACCAACCCCCAGGAGACCTGCTAAATTTATAACTGCACCTCAGGACAAACTGTTTTTATTGAAGGGCATACCTGTTGATGCCATGGTGGTAGCAGCAGCCACAAAGAAGGAGTTGGCAGAAACTTCATCTGTCCATCCCCCTAACAAGGAGTCTAGGACTATGGACAGATATGGGAAGCGAATGTTTGCTTCAGCGACCTTCTCTGAGGTCTCTGAATTATTTGTGCCATTTCACCCGCCTTCAGAGAGATCTCCTTAAAGACCAGAAACAACAAGAAGAATAAGGCAACAGCCAAAAAACGCCAGTTCCAAAAGAACGATTTAATTCAGCTATTCAGCATAATAGCCTTCAATGAGCACAAAATACAAAACACACACTCCTATATATACTATAATCAATTAAACAATTATATCAAATTAATCAATTAAAACATAATTGAATATTTAAAAAAAAACATAACATACTCAGGAAAATTTTTTTCAAAGTATAAACTATAGCAAACTTTTCCAATTTACCTCTAAATTCAAGCCATTTGGTGACAAAGTATTATTTCAATATATAAATAGTTTCTTTAAATAATAAAACATTTTTTAATAACCTTTCATCACCTTTTCTAATAAAAACTTTCTCAAGAACACAACATTCAAATACATCCACATTAGCTATTGGACTATCCAATATTCCCCTTTTTATGTCTTGAATATGTTCTTGCATTCTAGTTTTAAATTTTCTTTTTGTCTCCCCTATATAGTAAAGTTTACACTGACATTTAATACAATAAATTACCCCAATGGAGTTGCAAGAAAATTCATTATTCGGTTTAAATATAATTCCATTAATTTTATCAAAATATAACTTCACATGCCTACATATATTACAATGGCCACAAGCAATAGTACCATATGTGCACAAAGTATAACTTACCCTATTAACAGGAAAGATGTAAATCAATTTATCAGATAAATTTTGACCTCTTTTAAAGGCTATTCTAGATTAACTATTAGTTGATTCACATTACTATTATCCTTTTCACCTAATAATTTATTAATAGATTCACTTAATATCTCCATACTATAGCCTCTTCGTAGAAACATAGTAATACAATCATAAATATTTTTTTCTAAATCTACTTCATTGCTACACAATCGAGATAGCCTAATCATTTCTCCATAAGGTAAAGCCGACAGAGTATGTAAAGGATGACAACTAGTTCCAAAAAGGAACTGATTGCCATCAACAAATTTACGGTGCACCATAGTTTGAACCAAATTACCCACCACACCTGACAATGAAATATCTAAATAGTGAACCTTATTACCAAATTGTAAACCATCAAAATGTAAATTATATCTATTACTCAATTCTAAAAAGAATTCCTGCACATATTCATAACCACCGCTACAAAGAAAAATTAAATCATCTATGTAACGGTAGTACAACAAAACATAATTTTGAAAAAATGTATTGGTATATACATATTCCAATTCAAATTTGGCCATAAACAGGTTTGCATACGCTGATGGTAAATAATTTCATTAAAACTAAAAAAGTTATTAGAGAGGCAAAAGGAAGTTAAATCCATTTTAAAATGAGTAGTAGGATTATCTCCTAAAAATAATGTAAAGCTTGTACTCCATCTATATGTCTAATGTTTGTATATAAACTAACAACATCGACACTAACCCAAAACATATTTTCTGTCCAAATAACATCACTAATTTTATCAATAAAATCAAAAGAATCTCTTTTATCTCCTTAAAGAGCTTGGAGATGCCCTCCAAGATCCATCAGCTGAGGGGGCCCAAGCGAAGGTAGCGTCCCAGCTGACTACTCTGAATTCAGTTGGTAACTCCTCCATTAGGCTAATTTCTTATGCAGCCGATGGTGCGAGTAGAGCTGCAGGCACAGGCGTTGCCCTTAGGAGGCCCGCATGGATCCGGCTATGTAATTTTGCGGAACCCTTAAGAGCATCTTTCACCAATACCCCCTTTGATGGTTCCGCTCTTTTTGGATCACAGGTGAAGGACACCCTAACCAGGTGTGAACAGGAAGGCAAGACTCTCTCTGCCGTGGGAGTCTGTTTTTCCACTCCTTCCAGACCATACCCCAAGGGTCAGAAGAGTGGAAAGATGTGGTTCCGGAAATCCCAGGGAGCCTTGCTTGACACATGTGGTGAGTTCCCCTCCAGGGGCAGAGGAGGGAACAATAACAGATGCCACCCTCATGGCAGAGGGGGTCCGCAGAACCAGGGCAGCAGAGAATCCCTTTCAGCATCCCTGAAGGGTTGTCCGACTGCCCACCTCTGGAGGCAATCGGGGAAGGCTCTCGCTGTACCCCAAAGCCTGGCAAGATCTAACACAAGACAAGAGGGTACAGTCTATCATATCTGGAGGTTGCAGAATTCCCTTTACTCAACCCATGTTGCCGTCAAGTCCCTTCCATATGTTCCACCCAATCTAAGGGACCAAGCAGCCAAATAAATTTCAAAGCTGCTACACACAAGGGTCATGCAGGAAGTCCCAGCAGACCAGCTCGGATCCGGAACTTACTCAAGGTTCTTTTTGGTACCAAAAAAGACAGGGGACTGGAGACCCATTCTGGATCTCAGCAGATTGTTCTTTGTACAGACCTGTTCAAAGTTTCGGATGGTCATGCTACAGTCCATTCTACCCTTCCTGGGTCAGGACAATTGGATATGCTCTATAGATCTTCAGGATGCGTACTACCACGACAAAATGGACAGGCACTCCAGAAGATTCCTTTGCTTCCGGCTGGGAGCCAGTCATTATCAATTCAGAGCTCTGCCCTTTGGTCTCACCACAGCCCCCAGGATGTTCAAATGTATGGCAGTGGTTATGGCTCACCTGAGACATCAGGGATTCCAGGTGTTTCCATATCTAGACGACTGGCTCCTCACTGCTACCACCAGGCATCACCTCCTGCAAGCCAGAGATTACACTATCAAAACTTGCTCCAGGCTAGGTATCGCAATAAATTTCAAAAAATCTGCGTTGTCGCCCTGTCAACATATCACTTATATAGGCGCAAATTTAAATACAAGGAACATGTTTGCGAATCTTCCACCAAACAGGGTATCACTAATTTGTCAGCAAGTGCAGATTTTATTAACATGCAAAAGGATTCAAGTCAGATTCATCCTCCGAACACTGGGTTCCATGGCATCAGTAATTCTTCTTGTTCCCCTAGCCCGCTTACATATGAGAATCCTCCAGTGGCTCCTATTCACACAGCGGTCCTTCCAACAGCTTCCCATGTCTCACAAGATTATGATCCCCTCGCTTGGTGGATGGTCTCCCCATCAGTGTCCCAGGGCAGACCATTTGTGCTACCCCCCCCAGTTGCCACAGTGACCACGGATGCCTCCCTGATAGGGGGGGCATTATCAGGGCAGGTCAGTCCCAAGGCACCTGGCAGCCTCACGAGTGCCATCTGCATATAAATGTCTTTGAGATGAGAGCCGTGCTTTTAGCATTGCAAGCCCTTCAGGACTCTCACCTTCCCGGGACCATTGCAGTTCAAACGGACAATATGTCAGTAGTGTGGTACATCAACAAGCAGGGCAGAACCAGGTCCTATCCTCTATGTTGAGAAGCACTCAGACTCTGGCAGTGGGCGATCTCTTCCCAACGTTTTCTCATCGTAACGCACACCCCTGGGAGGTCCAACGTCATTGCAGACAGGCTCAGCAGAGCAATTCTCATGCCTCACGAGTGGTCTCTGAATCAGGTAATTGCGGAACAGATCTTTCACAAATGGTCTCTGAATCAGGTAATTGTGGAACAGATCTTTCGCAAATGGGGGCAGCCTTGCTGCAACCTTTTTGCCACACCCTTCAACAGCAAGTGCAGCAATTTCTTCTCCCTTCTTCCACTTCCCAGCCACTCCCCCCAGAGATGCTCGAGATGCTCTAGTCCACGATTTGCCTCAGGGACTTCTTTATGCATTCCCTCCATTTCCCCTAATACCCAAACTGATACAGAGAGCAACTGCATTGGTTTGCAGAATGATCCTCCTTGCCCCTTACTGGCCTTGACAGATATGGTTCCCATTACCTTCTCGAACAGCCTTGGATTCTGGATGTTATTCCAGATCTACTGATTCATCAGTCGGGCAGACTGCATCGATCCCTTCAAACACTCCAGCTCACAGCTTGGTTGCTCCACTTCCAACCTTAGCCAGGCTTCCTAATATTTCATCCTCTGTGCGTGAAATTATCTCCTCACACAAATCCACAACTAGGAAAGCTTATGCTAGCAAGTGGAAACATTTTTCTTGCTGGGCAGAGGCTAAGAATATAGACCCCTTTTCAGCCCCTGTCCACGAGATTTTGGAATTTTTAGTGGAACTCTTTCGTTCTGGTTCCGCTTCTGCTAAAATCAGGGTTCAGTTAGCTGCCATTTCAAATTTTCACATTGGGTTGTCTTCTAACAACATTATGTCTCGTAAGCTGTGTAAAGCCTTCCTCAAAGGAACCACTCTGCTTAGGCCCCAAGTGAGAGATCCCCCACCTCCGTGGGATCTAAGTTTGGTACTAGCTTCCCTAATCTTGCCACCTTTTGAACCTGCAGCATCTTGCTCCATTAAGTTTTTATCCTGGAAGACTGACTCTCTGATGGCCATTACTTCTGCCAGGCGTGTTTCGGAGCTTCAGGCTCTATGTATTCGTCTTCTGTACTTAAGTTTTTCATAACGACAGCGTCGCTCTAAGGACCAATCCTTCCTTCCTAAGGTCTGTTTGCAAAATAATTTAAATCAGTCCATAGACCTTCCTGTGTTTTTTCCTAATCACACCAACAAGGCAGAATATAAATTGCACCAATTGGATGTTCACAGGCAACTGCATTTTTATTTGCATAGGACAAAGGACATCAGGAAGTTGGACCAACTTTTCCTTTCCTATGCTAAGGGCAGACAAGGCCTTCCAGTCTCAAAAGTAACCTTGTCTAGGTGGTTGTCTGACATTATTACATTCATTTACCAGTTGAGAAACAAAGAATTATCTATCAAACCAAAAGGCCACTCTACTAGGCCCTTAGCCACCTCGGTGGCCTTCCAATCTAGGTTGCCCATGGAATCTATCTTTGCAGCTGCTACGTGGGCTAACCCACATACCTTTATCTCTCATAAACTAGATATCACCTCCAGAAACAGAGCTGATTTTGGTTCCACTGTTCTGAAGACTGTGTTCCAATGAGCCACCCAGGATAGTAGGTGCTAGGGACGCTGTCCCAACCAGCAAAAATGAAGGCGAGTTGGAGAACTTAACATAAATAAGTTATGTACCTACCATAACGTTCCATGTTAGTTGTCTTCTACTCGCCTTCTTTCTTGCGTCCCACCCTCCATCCCCCTATCCTAGTGGATCGAGAGGAGCTCCCTTTTTCAGATTTCATTGGCTGAACCTTCTCTGGGTGTCCTTTTTCTGCTTAGATAGCTTCACAGCTAGGCCCAAGGGGCTACTAGGGCAGAAGTCTTCCTTAATTATGTCTGGAATAGCTCTGTCAAATGATATCTGGGTAGCTAGCACCAGGCGGTATGGGGTAGCCTCGAGCCAGTAAACAGCTCTCAAGCTGTTGAAGATGGCCGAGTTGGAGCCGAGGATCGGCTCCGATCCCAACCAGCAAGAAAGAAGGCGAGAAGACAACTAACATGGAACGTTATGGTAGGTACATAACTTTTTCCATTTTATGAGGGGTTATGTAAGATCTGTGTGTGAATTGCCATGTAAAGAGTCTCCAATGTAATGAAAGTGATGTCCGCTTTGGAGAGAGAATTAATTTTTTGTCTGTCATTTGGCATATGTCCATTAATTGATCTATAATAGTTCCATATTGTGTCATTATTATAGGTTTTTATTTTTTTGTTTGTTTTATAAATAGATAAGTATCCCTTTCCAGTAATGGGTTGATTCATTAGTAATATATGTTCTATAAGATTAGAAACCTTCTGTCTTATTGATGGTTGCATTGATGTTCATCATGTTTCACTGTTGCAGTCATGTCTGTAGGGTTCTCCCCTGCCGGCAGGCAGCCCTCAGTCAGCCAGAATTCCAAAGTCTGGGTCCGGCGTTGGCTGTTCAACTATGCTCCCTGACGTCAGAGCACCAGGAGTATAAAGCTGACAGCCGATGCCATCTTCTCCAGTCTGTCTTGCCGTGCGGTGATAGCAGTTCGCAATTGCCGGTTGGCTGACTCCTGATGAATTTTACTTATATACTTCAGTCCAAAGACTTTCTTCTCCACTCAAAGCTAAGTACCCCGTTGGGGAAACTTTTTTCTTGCTCCACTCCGATGTCAGAAAAAGTTAATAATTGTATTTCATGTGGGAAGCAAATACCTCATAAGGATTTTCATTCTTACTGTATTCCTTGCTTGGGCCCTGACCACGACGTAGCTAGTTGTCGGTTTTGTGCTAGATTCAATCAACGTACAATTAAGCGAAGGTACGATTTTGCTTTTCTTTACTTCAGTAGGCGCTTTAACTACAAAATGTCGTCTGATACGGTCCTGGCTTCCGGAGTTCACAAACGTCACAAGGATAAAGACAGGCCTCCGAGGTCCAAATCTGATGATAGCGCACAAGCGGAGCCAGCTTCAGGTTCGGCCGTCATCAGTGAGGTGCTTTTGCAGCCCCTGTCATCTGCCATTTCAGAACCGACAGCCGAAACGGACTCTCATGAGGAGCCAACCAGGCCTTTAAATATTTCTGTTGCAGGACCTTCGGACAGTGCTCCTTCGGATGGGTCTGGAGCCGCTGTGCAGGTACCAGCTTCCAAAGGGGTTTTCAGGCCTACTCAGCTACTAATAAAGGCAAAGACTCCTTCAAAATCAAAAATCAAAGACTTCTACACAGGCTTCTTCTGAACCGGCTCCCAAGTCACAGAAACAGTTACTCAAGATGGCGGAGGATTTACTTACTATGATTAGGGGTTCTCATCCCCCTCCAGACAAAAGGCCAAGGCAGGATGTTTCTTATGAGTCCTCTGATCAGGCTTCTGTTTCCTCAGTTTCTTCTTCTGATCAGGAATATTCTTTCCCTCCTTATGAGGATTCTGATGCTGAAGAATCCATTCCTTCAGCTTCTCCCCCTGAGGATTTCTCTTTTGTGGAAACTTTGCATGAAATGAGGGAACATTTCCACTGGGAAGGACAGGAGTATTTGGAATCCAAGAAAAGGTTGAGGGAATTTCTTCTTCTTCCCCAACATAGACCCCTGGCTATTCCTCCTGTTTTGGATATTGTGGATGATGCCTTTTTGGAGGCTAACTTAACCCTTGACTCTCTTGCTCCTGCTCCTGTGAAGCCTGATAGATATTACAGGGTTCCTGATTCCCATCAGTTTTTATACAAGAACCCTTCTGCTGACCCTGAAACCATTTCTCAGGGTCCTAAGGGAGCTAAGGCCGCTTCTGCCAAAAATCCTACTCCTACTGAAAAGGATTCTCGATCCTTAGAAAGATGGGGCAAAAAGGTGTACACTTCTGCTACTTTGTTCATTAGGGATTTAAACTGTCAGTTTCATATGTTTAAATACCAGCAATTTCTATTGTCCGTCTTAAAACAAAAGCTTACTTCCATTTCTGCCTGTGCAGATGAGGAATTAAATGACTTATTGCATGCCACTGAACAGGTTGGGAAGCATGGTTTACACTGTGGATTTGATGCCTTGGAGGCTTCTTGTAGGGCTGCGGCCTCTGGTACAGTCATTAGGAGGCATGCATGGCTAAAGGAACAAAATTTACCTGAACAGGTGAAGGCAAAATTATTGGATGCTCCTGTTCAGCATAATGTTTTGTTTGGGATCGAAAGCTGAAGAGGTGATTAAAAAGATGGAGGATAAGGTGAAATCCATGCAAACAGTTAAAGATTTCTTACAAGTACAGCCTCCTAGATTTAGCAGGAATTGGCCTTCAAACAATTGGTCCTTTCCCACTTCAGACAGGCCTCAGAGGGGTAGATACAGACGTTCAGAGGGAGGCCTCAATCACAAGCTGCTTATAGACCAAGACAGTGGACTGCTTCCACCCCTAGGGGAGGAGAGGACAGGTCACAATCTCAAAGAAAACAAACTCAATGACTCCCTCTGTGAGGCTACAAGAGCTTCTTCCCTGGAAGCCCCTCTCTGAGGAAAACTCTCTTTTTTATCAAAATTGGACTCAAATAACCCAAGACAAATGGGTTTTGGATGTGGTTTTAAGAGGTTACAAATTCCATTTTCATACCTTGCCAAGGCCAAGCGGATGGCCAGACCTTCCAAAACATCAATGGATGGAGGCCTTAAACCAGGTGGAAGCTCTTTTGGCTGTGAATGCCATAGAACTGGTCCCTCTTTCAGAGATGGGAAAAGGGTTTTATTCAAGGCTCTTTTTAGTCCCAAGGAAGCAAAACTCATGGAGACCCATTCTGGATCTGTCGGTCTTGAACACCTTTCTAGAGATTCCAAAATTCAAGATGCTTACTCTACAGCAGCTACTTCCAATGCTGTCCAAAAATGCATGGATGGTAACTTTGGATTTAAGAGGCATATTTACACATTCCCATCAGGCAGGATCGCAGAAAATACCTCTGGTTCAAAGCCGGATCGAGGCACTTTCAATTCTCTGCGCTGCCCTTTGGATTATCTACTGCGCCCAGGGTCTTCACCAAATGCCTGGCTCCAGTAGTAGCTTATTGCAGACTCAGGGGAATTCAGCTTTACCCTTATCTGGACGATTGTCTAATTCAGGCAGACAGCAAGGATGTTTTACTCCAGCATCTAGAATTTGTACAGAACCTCCTCAAGTTCCTGGGATTCTCTGTAAACATAAAAAAGTCAAATTTGACACCATCACAACAGATAACCTTTCTGGGTGCACTACTAAACACCACAACCCAGATGGCATTTCTGACATCCGAAAAACAGTTACAGCTGGCTTAAACTTTCAGAACCCTTTAACTCCTCTATCTGCAAGGAAATTCCTGCAGGCTTTGGGTTACATGGCCTCCTGCATCCTTCTCGTACCATATGCAAGACTACACATGAGGAAAATACAGTGTACCTAAAAGTGTATGGTCTCAGCATTGCCACAGTTTAGACATACTGATCTCCGTTCTTCCTTGCCTTCAAAAGGAATTTCTTTGGTGGTCCAGGGCATGTTCTCTAAACAAAGGGAAGCCCTTCCGTCTGCCTCCTGCCTCTCAGATTCTAACCACGGACGCCTCAGATTATGCTTGGGGAGCCCATTTTCAGGGCAATTGTTTGCAGGGCCTTTGGACAAAGGATCAGAAGCACCTGCATATCAATTTAAAGGAAATGTTAGCCGTTCAGAAAGCTCTATTGGCCTTCAGGAATCTTTTACAACCAGGACAACTGTTAATACGGACAGACAACACCACAGTTATGTGGTACATAAACAAGCAAGGGGGTTCTCATTCCTACCCCCTTTGCAGACTAGCCATGGATCTATGGGACACAGCTCTATCTTGCAATCTGGATCTTCAAGCTCAGTTTCTATCAGGGAAACAAAATTTCTTGGCAGACAGTCTGAGCAGACATCTTTCGGATCCACACGAGTGGATGCTGGACACCAAAATATTCAGGATGACACAGCAGTCTGGGGATGTCTTCACATAGACCTCTTTGCATCCCATCTCAATCAGCTACAGACTTTTTGCACCAGGATTTTCCACACACAAGCTTGGAGAGTGGACGCCCTGTCATTCAGCTGGAGGAACCTCTCTGGATATGCCTTTCCACCTCTCCCTCTTCTTCCACGGGTTTTATTGAAGATAAAACAGGACAAGCCCAAGATGATCATCTTGCTGGCTCCAAATTGGCCTCGGCAGTTTTGGTATCCAACTCTAAAAAACCTATGCCTGGAGCCCCCTTGGGTTTTACCTCAGTCTCCGAACCTTCTGTCCCAACATCAGGGTCAGGTTCTACACTCTCATGTCAGAACTCTCACCCTGGTGGCCTGGTTAATCCAGGGCCTTTGATTTCTTCTTTACTGCCCAAGCAGGTTATGGATGTCATTTTAGAAGCCAGACGTCCTAGCACTAGAAAATCTTATGCAGGAAAATGGAAGATTTTGTTCCTGGATGCAGGCTCAGGATTCTGATCCTCTTCTTCCTAACATTACTTTAATTTTACTTTACCTGACAGATCTCTTACATAAGGGTCTCTCTTTCTCTTCCATTAAGATACATGCCTCTGCTATTTCTGCTCATTATAATACAGACCCTCCCATCTTTTCCCACCAGCTCATGAGACAGTTTCTCAGAGGAGCTAAGAACTTAAGACCTCCTAGATCTCCTCCCATTCCTGCTTGGGATCTCAACTATGTTTTGGAAAAACTAACCTTGCCTCCTTTTGAGCCTGCTGCCTCTTCTGACATCAAGTTTTTATCTTGGAAGACAGCTATCCTGTTAGCTCTAACCTCTGCCAGGAGAGTTTCAGAGTTGCAAGCTCTTATGGCTGTGGAACCTTATATTATTTTTCATCAAGACGGTATCTTTGAGGACTAATCCTACCTTCATGCCTAAGGTGGTTTCCAAAGTGGCTTTAAATCAAACTATCCACTTGCCAACCTTTTTCCCCACTCCTCAAAATAAAGGGGAAAGGATCTTACATTCCTTGGATGTACACAGACAACTACGTTTTTACCTGAACAGAACCAAGGACATCAGAAAATCAGAACAATTGTTTGTTTCTTATGCTTCAAGTTCCCAAGGTAAAGCCATTTCAAAACAGACCATTTCTAAATGGATTGCTCATGGAATCAGATTTTGTTATTCACACCATGGAAAGCAAATCCCAGGAAGTATACGGACTCATTCCACCAGAGCTGCTGCCACTTCTGCGGCCTTCCTCAGGGGAGTTCCTACCAAAGACATTTTGGAAGCTGCAACTTGGAGTTCAGTGCATACTTTTTCTAAGCACTACAATCTACCTCTCTACTCTAAGTCTAGGCTGGCCCCTTGCCCCCTTCTTGGCCCCCGTCTTAAAAGGGGGATGGGGGTAAAAAAATTTTCCATGCAAACAGTTAAAGATTTCTTACAAGTACAGCCTCCTAGATTTAGCAGGAATTGGCCTTCAAAAAATTGGTCCTTTCCCACTTCAGACAGGCCTCAGAGGGGTAGATACAGACGTTCAGAGGAGGCCTCAATCACAAGCTGCTTATAGACCAAGACAGTGGACTGCTTCCACCCCTAGGGGAGGAGAGGACAGATCACAATCTCAAAGAAAACAAACTCAATGACTCCCTCTGTGAGGCTACAGGAGCTTCTTCCCTGGAAGCCCCTCTCTGAGGAAAACTCTCTTTTTTATCAAAATTGTATTCAAATAACCCAAGACAAATGGGTTTTGGATGTGGTTTTAAGAGGTTACAAATTCCATTTTCATACCTTGCCAAGGCCAAGCGGATGGCCAGACCTTCCAAAACATCAATGGATGGAGGCCTTAAACCAGGTGGAAGCTCTTTTGGCTATGAATGCCATAGAACTGGTCCCTCTTTCAGAGATGGGAAAAGGGTTTTATTCAAGGCTCTTTTTAGTCCCAAGGAAGCAAAACTCATGGAGACCCATTCTGGATCTGTCGGTCTTGAACACCTTTCTAGAGATTCCAAAATTCAAGATGCTTACTCTACAGCAGCTACTTCCAATGCTGTCCAAAAATGCATGGATGGTAACTTTGGATTTAAGAGGCATATTTACACATTCCCATCAGGCAGGATCGCAGAAAATACCTCTGGTTCAAAGCCGGATCGAGGCACTTTCAATTCTCTGCGCTGCCCTTTGGATTATCTACCGCACCCAGGGTCTTCACCAAATGCCTGGCTCCAGTAGTAGCTTATTGCAGACTCAGGGGAATTCAAATTTACCCTTATCTGGACGATTGTCTAATTCAGGCAGACAGCAAGGATGTTTTACTCCAGCATCTAGAATTTGTACAGAACCTCCTCAAGTTCCTGGGATTCTCTGTAAACATAAAGTCAAATTTGACACCATCACAACAGATAACCTTTCTGGGTGCACTGCTAAACACCACAACCCAGATGGCATTTCTGACATCCGAAAAACAGTTACAGCTGGCTTCAACTTTCAGAACCTTGGCAACTTTAACTCATCTATCTGCAAGGAAATTCCTGCAGGCTTTGGGTTACATGGCCTCCTGCATCCTTCTCGTACCATATGCAAGAATACACATGAGGAAAATACAGTGTACCTAAAAAGTGTATGGTCTCAGCATTGCCACAGTTTAGACATACTGATCTCCATTCTTCCTTGCCTTCAAAAGGAATTTCTTTGGTGGTCCAGGGCATGTGCTCTAAACAAAGGGAAGCCCTTCCGTCTGCCTCCTGCGTCTCAGATTCTAACCACGGACGCCTCGGATTATGCTTGGGGAGCCCATTTTCAGGGCAATTGTTTGCAGGGCCTTTGGACAAAGGATCAGAAGCACCTGCATATCAATTTAAAGGAAATGTTAGCCGTTCAGAAAGTTCTATTGGCCTTCAGGAATCTTTTACAACCAGGACAACTGTTAATACGGACAGACAACACCACAGTTATGTCGTACATAAACAAGCAAGGGGGTTTTCATTCCTACCCCCTTTGCAGACTAGCCATGGATCTATGGGACACAGCTCTATCTTGAAATCTGGATCTTCAAGCTCAGTTTCTACCAGGGAAACAAAATTTCCTGGCAGACAGTCTGAGCAGACATCTTTCGGATCCACAAGAGTGGATGCTGGACACCAAAATATTCAGGATGACACAGCAGTCTGGGGATGTCCTCGCATAGACCTCTTTGCATCCCATCTCAATCATCAGCTACAGACTTTTTGCACCAGGATTTTCCACACACAAGCTTGGAGAGTGGACGCCCTGTCATTCAGTTGGAGGAACCTCTCGGGATATGCCTTTCCACCTCTCCCTCTTCTTCCACGGGTTTTATTGAAGATAAAACAGGACAAGCCCAAGATGATCATCTTGCTGGCTCCAAATTGGCTTTGGCAGTTTTGGTATCCAACTCTAAAAAACCTATGCCTGGAGCCCCCTTGGGTTTTACCTCAGTCTCCGAACCTTCTGCCCCAACATCAGGGTCAGGTTCTATACTCTCATGTCAGAACTCTCAGCCTGGCGGCCTGGTTAATCCAGGGCCTTTTATTTCTTCTTTACTGCCCAAGCAGGTTATGGATGTCATTTTAGAAGCCAGACGTCCTAGCACTAGAAAATCTTATGCAGGAAAATGGAAGATTTTGTTCCTGGATGCAGGCTCAGGATTCTGATCCTCTTCTTCCTAACATTACTTTAATTTTACTTTACCTGACAGATCTCTTACATAAGGGTCTCTCTCTTCCATTAAGATACATGCCTCTGCTATTTCTGCTCATTATAATACAGACCCTCCCATCTTTTCCCACCAGCTCATGAGACAGTTTCTCAGAGGAGCTAAGAACTTAAGACCTCCTAGATCTCCTCCCATTCCTGCTTGGGATCTCAACTATGTTTTGGAAAAACTAACCTTGCCTCCTTTTGAGCCTGCTGCCTCTTCTGACATCAAGTTTTTATCTTGGAAGACAGCTATCCTGTTAGCTCTAACCTCTGCCAGGAGAGTTTCAGAGTTGCAAGCTCTTATGGCTGTGGAACCTTATATTATTTTTCATCAAGGCAGGGTATCTTTGAGGACTAATCCTACCTTCATGCCTAAGGTGGTTTCCAAAGTGGCTTTAAATCAAACTATCCACTTGCCAACCTTTTTCCCCACTCCTCAAAATAAAGGGAAAGGATCTTACATTCCTTGGATGTACACAGACAACTACGTTTTTACCTGAACAGAACCAAGGACATCAGAAAATCAGAACAATTGTTTGTTTCTTATGCTTCAAGTTCCCAAGGTAAAGCCATTTCAAAACAGACCGTTTCTAAATGGATTGCTCATGGAATCAGATTTTGTTATTCACACCATGGAAAGCAAATCCCAGGAAGTATACGGACTCATTCCACCAGAGCTGCTGCCACTTCTGCGGCCTTCCTCAGGGGAGTTCCTACCAAAGACATTTTGGAAGCTGCAACTTGGAGTTCAGTGCATACTTTTTCTAAGCACTACAATCTACCTCTCTACTCTAAGTCTAGGGCGGGCTTTGCCTCTGCTGTCTTGCAGGGCCTTTTAGCCGCCCCTTCTTTATGACCACCTCCCTTTCTTTCAGCTTTGGGATTCTACCCTACAGTCATGACTGCAACAGTGAAACACGATGAACATAGTACAGTTGTGTACACCTACCATAAATGTTGATGTTAGAGCGTCTTCACTGTTGCAGTCGGGGTTTCCCTCCCTCCTGTCCCCTCTTATTTTTACTTTTGTGTATTTCTTTTTCCCACCATTCTTCTGAGGTGTATTTGCAATGGTTATGGGACCTTTTGCATTTTGGGACTCCTGACATCTGGGGCAAGAAAAACTGGAGAAGATGGCGTCGGCTGTCAGCTTTATACTCCTGGCACTCTGACGTCAGGGAGCATGGTTGAACAGCCGACGCCGGGCCCAGACTTTGGAATTCTGGCCGACCGAGGGCTGCCTGCCAGCAGGGGAGAACCCTACAGACATGACTGCAACAGTGAAGACACTCTAACATCTACATTTATGGTAGGTGTACACAACTGTACTTTTCTTTGCTTAATATATACGGTCTTAATTCTTGTACATGTAGCCATGAACTATTTTCCATATTTAATTTCCTTTTAATTTGGTCTATTATCAGAAGTTTTCCAGAGTTTACAAATTGATGCCAATATATTAATCCCTTTTCTTTAAGCATGTTGACTACTATATCAAATGTTATTATATTACCTTGTGTGTACGCTACTGATATAATAAAAATGACCATGCTTTAATATCAGGATTGCTATTAAGATTTTTGAAAATTTTTAATGTACAAGTAATGTATTTGGAACTTATATTTTTACGCTTATGTATCATCATATAGTCCTTCATCAGCCATAGAAAATTGTTTGGTATGAAATCTGTATACTTGTTTGTTACTACAAATTCTGATTTTAACCAGATTTTCTCATGAACTAGCTTCCATTTTGATGTATATTTTGTATTTGGCCATAATGATATTGTTTTAATAACAGATGAATGCAAATATACTTCTATGTCTGGTAAACCTATGCCACCCATATCCCAATCATCTAGATGATATTTCATATCTATCCTTGTTTTTTTTTTTTTTTGGATACCATAGGAATCTTGCTATTAAATCATTTAATTGTTTTAGGTGCGATTTAGCTGGTGGCAAAGAACAAGCTTGTATAACATAAAGAATTTTTAGAAATATGATCATTTTAATTATATAGAGCCTTTCTTCCATTGAAAAGAAGAACCTATTCCATCTTTGTATTAGATTTTTAATATTTAAGATCTCTTTATAATTTGTTTCAATTGTAGTATCTAGTTTTAGTTATTATAATTCTCAAGTATTTAATTGTATTATCAGTGGGGATATATTTATGGTATTTTTTATTTAGATATTTTTTATTAGTATTTATAAGCAATACATTTGTTTTGTTCTCATTAAATTTAAGACTCAAAGTTTTGAATTGAGTCCCATAATGCTTTTAAAGAGCTATTATTCTTAAGGTAATTAAAATATCATCAGCAAAAAGTTGAATTTTAAGCTCTAGGCTGTTTAATTGTTATTCCTTCAATATTTTTATCCATACGTATATTATTTGCTAAGGGTTCAATGACTAGTGCAAATAACGGAGAAAGAGGGCAGCCTTGTTTTGTGCCTTTTGTTATGTTAATAGATTTAGACAGACAAGATCCTAGTTTTATATAAGCCAATGATTTTTCATATAATGATTTTATTAACAAGGTAATGTTGTTTGAGAAGCCATATTCTTTAAAACTAACCATAAATAATCCCAGTTCACTGAATCAAAGGCGCTATTTATGTCTAAACTAATAACATTCATTTTGTTTTTTGGGACATTTATTTAATCAATTAAGGAAATAATTCTTTTGATGTTGTCAAGTGTTCCTATCTTTTATAAAATCCTGTTTGATCCTCTATCAGAAATGGTAGTAAATGTTTTATTGGAGCAGCATGTATCACCATAAAAATTTTATAATCTATATTAAGAAGTGAAATGGGTCTGTATGATGAACATTCACTGGGATCTTTACTTTGTTTCAGAATTGGTGATATTAATGTGTACTTCCAAGGAGGAGGGATGTCTTTGCCATTTTTAAGTGATGTAAATACATTCAATAACAATAGCAAAGCCTCATTAGATAGTAATTTAAACATTTCTGGGGTGATATTATGTATACCTGGAGCTTTGTTTAATTTTAGCTTATTTACTTGAGCTTTAAGTTTTGTCATTGTTATTTGCTTATCTATTAGTTGTACCTGCTCCTCTAATAACCTAACTTTAACATTGTTCTTAAGAAAAGCTTTCAGTACTAAATGTTTCTATTTTCTCATTTTGATTATTAAGTTTATGAAAGAATAGCCTAAATGCTTCTAGTATTCCTTCTAAATCAGACACTTTCTTTTTGGTTTCTATATTATGTATTTCCTTGATTTGATTTGTTTTAATCATCTTTTTAGTCCTATTTGCTATTCTTCGTTGGTTTTTAGGGTTCATTGAATAGTAACATAGTTTAATTTTTTCTAAGTTGATCATTATTTTGTGGTGTAGCGTCTGAGTATTTTTTATTAGTATCTTCCAATTCTTTTAAGTTTGGTGTTTCCATTTTGAATATCAAGCTTTAAATGATCCACTTTTGACTGTAATTCCATTAATTCCTTATTCCACTGTTTTTGTTTTATGTCATCTCACTGCTCTTCCATATAGGTATGCCTTCAATGCATTCTATATAAAATATATATATATAATATTTCAGATACGTCTTTTGTAAGATTCATATCTAAGAATGCTTGTGTCCCTTTTTAATGTAAAATTCCTTCAAATCTTTGAGATTTGTTATGTAGGATGGTATTCTTGTTACTGATATCCTTCTCTTGAAACACGTCTATCTCAAACGTTATGGTGTTATGGTCCGAAAATGGACATGAAATTGTCTTGACTTTAGTATTTAAATATTTTATTATGTACACTATCTGTTCTAGAGTATGTATTATGTCTATGGGAAAAATGTGTAACGAATAGTGAATCTGGGACAGCATACTCATTTATGTCAACTATATTAAAAGTTTCAACAAACTCCAATAACTTTGTTAAAGGTGATCTCTTGCATGTAGTTTTATTATTTGTCAGTTTCTTTTATAATGCAATTGAAATCTCCAGCTATGATTAAATTCCCTTTGGCATACTGTATAATGTCATCTAAGTGTTTGGCCACTCTTAACTCCTAATCCTGGTATCCAATAAATATTCACTAATGTATATACCATTTCATTGATAGATATTGTCACTAGACAAAGCATTCCTGAGTTGTCATGAAACATGTTTATGATTTTAGGCATTAAAGTAGTGTTTTTCCACAAAATTGCTACTCCCCTTTGCTTTTGACTATAGGTTGAACTTACTAGTACTGTATCATTTTTATTATTTATTTTATTTATGTCTTCCTGTGTAAGGTGCGATTCCTGTAAAAATACTAGTTGTGCTTCACATAGCTTTAAATATCTGTAAAGACTTCCCCTTTTGTAGCTATTATTTAAAGCGTTTACGTTAATAGATATACATTTTGCAATTGGATTTATATTGGCTTTGCTTTTATCCATATTCATATACTCGTAACAATGTGTAGATGTGTGTACATGAAGAGAATTACTTGTTCTTTCTTCTTCCAACAGTATTACAATAGATTATAGACTCCCAATAAAAGTACATTAGAAGATCATAACTGAAAACATTATAAGATAAACAACCACCAAACCCCTCCATGAGAAAAAACATCTCATCCTTGAATGATCTAACCATTCAAGCGATCCCTCTAGATCTGCATTTCAGCATCCTCCTCCAGCCCCGCCACATGGTAGTTTTATAATGAAAAGTGTCTTGTATATCTTTTAAGTATACATGTATTTACATATTACTTAAATACAGTCTTTATCTATTTTTAATATTTTATAAAACACTAAGGCAACACAGCTATACCTAGATTTAATACTTAACTATTTGGCTTTGTTTAAATTGTAAAGAAAAATATCTTATTTTAATATATATATTAGTGGTATAAATGTTACTAATTTGTTTTTGTCATTGGTATTATATAGTTTAAGACTATATTTCCAGGCAGATCCTATATATTCTTAGTGCCACTGGCACATTCACCGCTAGTATACTACATATGTCAAATAGCAACTCATAATCCTTATATTACAGGATTTATCTACAGTGTTATAACTGTAAGGTTGGAAAATATAACAAGCATGGTAAACTTTAAACATGCTATAACAGAATTGTTTACTTATTACTGTCAACCCTTCTACATACACAGGAAAGGATAACCTTATATGACCACCAACCATTTTCCTTCTTTTTTTCTCTTCATCCTTCTATTCTCCATTTTTTAAGATTTTTCTATTGTGGCTTCTTTGAATTTAGTGAGGGTACTCAATATCATATTATAGATCATATAGAACATTCAAACTGAGAACATGCCCGATATAGAGACATATTATGAACTCAAGTGGTCCACGCCATATATTTATAACACTGCAGTCAGAAATATACTAATGAGTAAGCAATAATCAGCAGCTTTGCAGCATCTGTGTGTCTCTAACAAGTACATACCTATAGGATATTAAAAAGAATAGATAGCAAGCTCTTCGTTCATAATTAACAAATGCATATAGCCTGGTATTTACTTTCATAGACAGAAATTAGACCTGTTATTTATATGCATATCATGTACCAACAGCAATATATTAGTAAATACCCATGCTATTCAATTCATATTTTAATACTTGTCATATTTAAAAAAAACATGACATATATAGATACTATAAAAGTGATTAATATGAGAGAGAGCTGATAATGGCTTTAGCATTTGTGATGATATATAATATATATTCAGTATTATAAGTAAAAGTACATTGCATCCCCCGGATTCATGAAGCTCGGTGTAAGGCCTCCGCCGGCCGTGCGGCGTATATATGGTGTAGTAGCACCATATGCATATTAATGAAGGTGCGCTGCCACCACATCCACGTGCATAGGACACGTCTTGGCGAGTGCATGGGGCGTTACTAAGCTGCGCCTGGAGGCGTGTCAATGTCGGCTGTCGATGAGCAACCTAAACTGCTGAATATTATAGTCTGCCAGCAATAGTAATCGCACTTATCAGTGTCCATGGATAATGAAATGTATGCAAAGCATGCAAGACAGTTCCCGGCCACACAAAATGGAGAACCAAACAGAAATGCACGCAACAAAATATGAGTTTCCATCCATGGAACAAATGATATTTAAAATCGTGTGTCTGTAATGTACTGCACTGTCAGTAGTTATACCCAGTGGAAGTGAAGCGCATCATGTCAACGTGCCGCCAATGCACACGTCTAGCCCCATTGGCAGGGTCACCAGCAGTCCCACAGTGGTAGTGACAGTACACAGCTGGGCAGTTGTGGCCATATAACAACCGTAAAGAAACCTGACAGTCCAAATTGTATACCAAACTCACACAAACATATGAATATTAAAATGTACTAAACACATGAACAGGAACGTAACCGGCACATACACATAGGATGCTATATGCAGAACAGGGACATCCAAATGCAGAACCCATGCATGCAAATGCAATACACAACAACCCCTGTATAGCACATAACCCGCACCCATGTCCGAATGTCCACCAAATCCAGCTACCAGCCTTGCGCAGCCATACACCTACACATAGCGAGTATTCCCCATATGTAGTAGGAAGTATCGTCCTAGGCAGTGTCAGTATTGCAAATATGTATCCCACGTGTGTAAACATCCCATCAGTTATGTAAATCCAAATGCCCGCGTGTCCATGTTCTGGCAAAATGTGTGTACATCCCGCGTGGGATAAGTAACCTGTTGAAAGAGAGTTGTTTACACACCATGGTGTTTAGTACTGTACACATCTGGACAAAACATGTATGTGTAGTCACGGTACTGTTCAGTTTCTAGACAGACATGCAAAACATACTACGCAGGATGGAACACCTGTCCACCATGCAGGTCTCCCCACTAGGGTTGCCACCTGTTCAGATGCAAAAGGTGGGACATCTGTTGTAGAAATGTGAGAATTTGCAGGATAAAACATACTCCTGGCCAGTGCAAAGGACAGAATTACACTTGTTTGCCAAGATAAAAGCTTATTTCATAGCATGTGAATTGCTTATGCTAACCCAAATAATAGTTATGTGTTTCAGATACAAAATACCTGTATCAAGCAACTATTAAAGAAAATAAGAAATATACCTTTGTCTTAAAATCACAGGACACTTGCCATGTCTTAGGTTTCGTCGCAGGACACAACTGTCCAAAGTGGGACTTCCCCTCGCAAAGAGGAAGAGGTGGTAACCCTAATCCCCACTGAATTATCGACAGTATATATTAAACCCAATCACATACCGACACCACCACTCAACCTATTACAGCAACAAAATCTGGACAAAGCCTAAAATGATGGGTGGACAAATAGGGACAGATGTAAATACTGCTCTCACAAACTTCGAAAGTTCACAGAATAATAGTATGTACATTAGCATGAAATGTTGTGAAGGATATGGGGTAGTCCGAGTATTACGGAGATCCATACATTTTTACTGTAACAAACCTTCACATATGTTTACTGTACTACTGCATACCTGTAGTTAATTCACGTCCAAAATAATAATCCTCGTATGAATGAATACAGGAAATAGTCAAATGTGAATGGGAACACCACTCACCGTGGATAATGTATTGTAACCACCCCCACCCATATTATGTATTGGCCAACATTATAAGCTGCTGACAGGTGCCCAAACACCTGTCTGTAAACACAGATACAATGTTTAAAATGGACAAACTCTGTCCATGTGCTTTGTCTGGCATTTGAACACGGTCAGTTCCGTTCACCAGGCGGACAAGCCTAAACCCAGATCACCACATTAACACCCTGACAATTAAACACTTGTACGTGTCAGGACTATAAGCCTTGGGATTCTGAATATCCCTGCAGTGATTAAATATGCAGCTTGGGTCCAGAGCAGTAGGGAATAGGGAATGTGTAATATGTAGTACCGCATTTTTCCCAGCAGGAGAATGGATGCATGTGTCATAAGTGAAGCGGTGAGGCATATGTTAATGTAGCTATGTACTATGGGTATGCATATAAATGAGTCAGAACACCAAAAGTATAGTGGTTACAGCATCTGGCCAACATGAATGCAGTCCCGGTTCAACTACGACTACAGCACATATAATGTTAAAGTGTAATGAATGCGTCTGTGCTGTACAGACATTTAAATATGTAAAGGTGAACGTGTGTTTCGCATATGTCCATTAACCGGATTACAGATATTTTACTGGTACTGTCACAAGTAATAAAGCCCACGTAAGCGCAAAGACTTAGTAAACATATGTAACCCACAATAAGGATATGCATAATAAAGCGCGTAACCCACAATAAGAAAATGCAAGTGCGCCTGTGCGTGTGTAATCTGCTCACAGCATAGGAAATGAATGCTGGTTTCTACACGTAATGTCTGTATATGGATATATACATTTGTATATAGATATATATATCCACAGACTTGAACTAAATAAATATATGAAATAAAGAATGTACAGATATATATATATATATATATATATATATATATATATATATATATATATATATATATGGGTACATATGAAAAGATCGACAACTTGAAATATCGACAGTCACTCCACCGACAAGTCAAATAACCGACATCGCAAATCCGCGGGGCGTTTACCAGGTAGGGATGTAAATTAAGCTACTCATGCCTACCATGGTTTAGGTAAGTGTGGCAGTGTCATGCAACCATGGTAGGCATGAGTAGCAATTTACATCCCTTACCTGGTAACGTCCGTGATTTGCGATGGTTATTTCAGTTGTCGGTGGAGACTTATTTTGACTTTCGATCTTTTCATAAACCTATATATATATATATATATATATATATATATATATATATATACTCAAACACATACAACATTAATTGATATATACCTAACAAGCATATAAACAAATGTCCTCGTAGATATAACACATGTACATAAATAGGTTACACCATAGCTAGTATGGATAGACATAACAGACATGCAATTAAGGTAAATACACTGCTGCTCTCAAAACTACTGCCCGGAAAGTATCAGTGTGCCAGATCTGTAAGTCCTACTCTTTAAACATGGATATAGGTGTCCTTTGCAGGACCCCAAAAATTGTGAATCTATAAATGCACTGTCCTGTAATGATTGCTGCAAAGAAGTGTCATCCACAACTATAATATAGCTGTACATGCAACAGTAGCTTGTGCAAGTGTAATAACACATGGGTTGACAATGTATGACATATGTCCCGACATGCGGAGTGTGGATAGTGCTTAGAAGTGCTGTCATACTTTATTATCCCTCACATTAAATATGTGTTATGACTACTGTGGAGGGGTGTCAGGTCTGGGAATCATGGGTATGCAATAATGGGCCTAGGTGCCTAGGTGTTGGTTGGCACAGATTTATGAGGTCCGCCCCATGGGAGTGATTAATATTCCCATGTGGGTATAGCAGACGCCTCTAACTTCCTAAAATGAAGAACCCATCTACTGGATATTGTGTAAACTATTGGGGGAAGACGTAGGGAGTTATATTGGTGTCGTGTAAGCTATTATCATGGACGTACATGCGTACGAATAAGATGGTAACCATACCTCTCAATCAGAATAAGACATCTGGACAAAGGCATGTTAAAATAAGTACAAATAGGGACTATCTCAAATATTCCTCTTACAAAGTCAGAACGTTGATAGAATAATGGATCAGTCAATAGTATGAATGTTTTGAGGGTTATTAATTGTAAACTACAAATGTCTGTCATTGTCAGCCACCAACCCACAGTCCCTAATGACTTCCCACTAAATTACCAGAAAGGCACAATATTATTAAAAAAGGAACAAAATCAGACGTCAAAGTTCAGGACATTTACCCAAAATGTGTAGAGTTGAGAGGTATGAAGGTAACCCTGACCTAAATAAATGTACAGAACTAGTGAGATTAGGTGGACAGGTGTGAAGAAAGACGTGATGACAAATGACAAAACATGTATAAGTCAAAAGCATGTACCTCGATAAATTTGGATGAATACTAATGCCCTGTGATAGTCAATGTGGAAGGTTAATAGAAACAACATAAATGTGTCCCTCAGGGTGCTATGCAGTGTCCCCAATACAGTGTTCAGTCTCCCACACATGCATGCGAGTTCTGCCACTGATAGAAAGCGCAAATACCGGCGAACACATAAGGTAGATGATAGAATATGTTTTGATTAGCACCTGTTGGCTTTTGTGAGGAACACAACACTCTGGGTGGGTGTGTCCTACAAAAGGAATGTAATGGCATCTGGCCTGTGATTTCTCCATATATTGTGTGTAGTGGTGTAATAAAATGACATATCTTGTATCAGAAACAGATGCATGTTATAGGAAACAGTATCATCGACACTACCACTGCAAGACAAATCTGAAGGTATGAAAAGTGCTGAAATAGTCAGTTTAGTATTGACCACAGGTATGTGTGGACTTGTCAAATGTCACAGCTGTACATATAGTTCCTATAGGGCTGTCACCTCTACAAATGATGAAAGTGGGAGGTGCTCTGTAGAAATGACAGACGTAGCAGGTCAAAACATACCTACAGCCATGATTACTCCACAAATAGACATATTAGCACACATCAAAGCTTAGGCCAGGATTCACGAAGCTTTGGTCGGTGTACGAGTAGAGTAAGAGTAGAGAAGGGCAAGATGTCTGCCGAGCTATTCAGCAATATCCTGTAGGGGCGTGTAACACAGCCCCTTAAACGAACGTTGCACGAACAATGTTAGGATATGCAAATTACCCCATTTGTAGGTGAAAGCTATGCAAATGATGTAAAATATGCAATACATGAAGCAGTAAGCTGTCCGTGCAAGAGTAGAGTTATATGTAGAAATGTACACGGATGTTAACCGAGTAACGTTCTGCAAGTAGCTAAACGGAGCAATGTCATCTGTAAATAAAGGATGGATTTAGTTGAAGCATGCCAATGGCCAAATATAAGACCAGTGGCATGTTTTTCCATTGGAAATTAATAAAACTCTAGTTGTCCTCCCCCGATCTCCGGTGTTTAAGCGTAGTGCAGTGGCGCGAGTATGCGCTGTGCATACAAAACAAGACAAATATGTAAAATATACATTGTAATGTCAGTTAAAAGTTATTTCGTCATGCAGGTGAATGGTAAGCTGAAGACAACATGGCTACTGAGTAGTGGTTGCTATGTGTGGGAAGCGCACTCTGAGATGTAACCAAGCATTAGTAGGCAATCCTATGCAATTGAGGCTGAGGATAGTGAAGCACAATTTGTCATGCCATATGGGCCAAGCCTCTACAGTGTAAGAGTAGGTTAAGGGGACTGTCAGCATAGAAGATAGGTGAAATCATGAGCGTGTATGTATAAAACACTGTAATCATATTGGAGCAGTATCTCACATGTCTGCTGTCAGTGACTCATCAGTGGAAGAGGTGTGTTATGCAACATGTGGAGGGTTGTGCCAATGTGAATGCTGCTCAGCATCACACAGTGAGTAGACTGAGAGGAGTGTGCAGGCACAGGGTAACCTAATAGGGGCTACATGAGCTGGAGATAGTAGAGCACTATAGAGTGGACAGAGACCTCCTGCAGAAGATTGTGGATCTGTGCAGGCCATGTCTCACACACAGAGGGAAACCTATCCCAGTGGAAACCAAGGTATGTGTTGCCCTAAGGATACCAGCAGCAGGTACCTTCCAGAGATCAACTGGTGATATGATATGGATTTTACAAACATCAGCATCCAGGGTACTGCACCAGTTCATGAATGCTATGTCAGCGATGATGTATATATCAACAATTCCCGTCAGGTATTGGGCAGCAATATGTGTCTTTTCCACACAATAGTAGAATACCCTAAGTACTGTTTGCAATACACTGCACGCACATATGCATCAAAGCACCAGCCAGTGAGTGTGGTAGGGCCTACATCATCCGGCAGCTGGCTTCCTCCATGAAGTGGCAGTCGTGTGTGTGATGGCCAGCCCATAATAATGAATGTGTGTGCTGGATGCCCTGGAAGCTGCAATGCTTCCGATATGTAAGCATCTGGACGCAGCTGTACAAAACATTTGGCAATGGGGTTAAACCCTCATGGTCACCTAGTGGGGATGCCAGATGTGCAGTTCAACTTCGTGGCTGATGACACATCAGAAAATGCACACCTTACATATGAACAGGAATGCCATAATGAGGCACATGCACATACAGAAACTGTACTCTAGCATGTGTTTGTGTCGTAAATTTCAAGTCACAGTTCTGGTGCCTGGACACATCTGGTAGAGCATTGTGCTAATTTGTCAACTACATGTACCAGAATTGTCTCAGTGGCCTAGGTCATCTTGTGTCACACACACACACATGACAGTTTATATACATAGTGTGAGTGACTGTTCATGTATGTGTATTACTGCAGAACAGTTCAAACACAGCAAAGTATGTCAATAATGGATTATTCTTCATAGTTGTACAACCACCTTTGGAGGATATGCATGCAGAACTCTCATTGCATATGTGATACAGTGATGTACTTACCAAAATACCATTGTAAATGCAAATATCGTTCGACATAGCAGCATATCTATATGTACACATTGTTACCCATTGCTATATTGGGGTGTAATACCTATGTGTTACTGTTGATAAAGTATGTGTAGTAAATGTGGATAACTGACTTTGTTTAGCCTTACAGGTGTACAGCATGGGTTTGATAACATGTATCTGTCTGTATGATACCCTTGTGTAGACTAATCCGCAGCCAGCAGTAGAATGCATTCTAGGCCACAGTTTGAATTCCCAGATGTGGACAGGAATATCCCTATTGTCTTTGCTTGTAACTAACATGGCTATGTGTCAAACAGTAATGGTCCCAGCAATGTGTGGCAGTCAATACCAGAAAAAGCGTACTGAGGTATAGTATAGTACATGTAGGATCCACATGCTACTGTGTGTCCCTACTGCGTAATGTGGGTCAGTTGTGAAGATATCATATAACAATTGGTTATTCAGACTGTTGAGGTTGTGTCTACTACCATAATGCAAAACTATGACAGATGGTAACAGTATCACTCACAGCACCGTGAAAAACCATACCAATCACACATGTGTAGACAAGTACAACAATATGTGTAGTATAATGCATACTGGCCACCAATAGAAACTATGAAGTGTTAGTGTGAAATACAGGGTATGTCACCATTCCAATGTGTCCACAATACATGTACATGCAGACAGTGCACCTTCACATATAAATACATGTAAATCTGTACTACACACATCACACACATACTGCACACTCTGAAACACATGCTGCCAATACTACACACATCAGTCAAATGGCACATGGATGGATAATACATCTTCAGAATTAACAGTGCTGTACACTATACTACATTGATTATCATAGCTGTAATGTATCATGCCTGCTTACATACACCTAGAAGGAAATCACACTTTGTGTTAACATTGTAATATTATTACAGTAAGAGTGTAAGCCACCCTGTGCATCAGCACCATGTTAGATGTCTGTACCTGCATCAATGTTACACATTACAAGAGGTGGCACAGGTGTCATCATATGCACAGGGTATGTAGTTTCTTTTCCAGAGCCTGTCAGTGAACCAGCCAATCAACATGTATGCATTTGTGTGTGTGTGTGAGGGACAACAGGTTTTGCATGGCCCAATGTTGATGCAATGTGTGTGTGTATGTGTTATCCCTAGCTGTTTGTTTCCGGGATGTGTGTCTCTGCATGTACACTGTTTGTGTGCAGCATGTGACAGCCATATACTGAGGTTGTGGGACAGCTGGCACCAGACTGTATCTGCCAGGCTGTACAGATCGCCATTCCTGGCCATGGACACCCTCTCTCTCCATGCATTTAACCATAGTCCAGTCCTGCACCTGGCAATGTATACACATACATACTTGGATCTGTATCACATCCTGTGGATAAACGGGTGTCAGTAATGTTGACCTGATTTGCATAGTATTGTCATTTAATACATAGTTATATGAGCCATACTCATCCTCCAAAGTAATAACCACTGCTGACTGCTACTGAGATGTGCACATGACCATTTAAAGGTGCTGTACTATCATTGTACTCAATGTCCCTGGTAATACCCAGCAACAAAATAACTGGTCATTACACAACTATAACCCAGGATCACTACAGCACACAGTATGTGCACTATCACAGAGCCATAGCACATTCAGGTACATCCAAGGTGAACATGTACAGACAATGCAGCACATTCAATAGTGATAATATCCACATACACATTACAAAGATATATGTGTGTGTGTGTGTATATATATATATATATATATATCCGGGAGTTGAAAAAAAAATTTAAAAACC